>NW_028276530.1:32500-62500 GCF_052056855.1 Sturnus vulgaris
AACCCTAGCCCAAATAACCCTAACCCTAACCCTAACCCTGACCCTAAACCTAACCCTAAACCAAATAACCCTAACCCTAACCCTAAACCAACTAGCCCTAACACTAACCATAAGCCTAACCTTTACCAAAATAACCCTAACCATAACCCAAACCCAACTAACCATAACCCTAACCCTAACCCTAACCCTAACCCTGACCCTAAACCTAACCCTAAACCAAATAACCCTAACCCTAACCCTAAACCAACTAGCCCTAACACTAACCATAAGCCTAACCTTTACCAAAATAACCCTAACCATAACCAAAACCCAACTAACCATAACCCTAACCCTAACCCTAACCCTAACCCTAGCCCGAATAACCCTAACCCTAACCCTGACCCTAAACCTAACCCTAAACCAAATAACCCTAACCCTAACCCTAAACCAACTAGCCCTAACACTAACCATAAGCCTAACCTTTACCAAAATAACCCTAACCATAACCCAAACCCAACTAACCATAACCCTAACCCTAACCCTAACCCTAACCCTAACCCTAACCCTAACCCTAACCCTAGCCCAAATAACCCTAACCCTAACCCTAACCCTGACCCTAAACCTAACCCTAAACCAAATAACCCTAACCCTAACCCTAAACCAACTAGCCCTAACACTAACCATAAGCCTAACCTTTACCAAAATAACCCTAACCATAACCCAAACCCAAATAACCATAACCCTAACCCTAACCCTAACCATAACCCTAACCCTAACCCTAACCCTAGCCCAAATAACCCTAACCCTAACCCTAACCCTGACCCTAAACCTAACCCTAAACCAAATAACCCTAACCCTAACCCTAAACCAACTAGCCCTAACACTAACCATAAGCCTAACCTTTACCAAAATAACCCTAACCATAACCCAAACCCAACTAACCATAACCCTAACCCTAACCCTAACCCTAACCCTAGCCCAAATAACCCTAACCCTAACCCTGACCCTAAACCTAACCCTAAACCAAATAACCCTAACCCTAACCCTAAACCAACTAGCCCTAACACTAACCATAAGCCTAACCTTTACCAAAATAACCCTAACCATAACCCAAACCCAACTAACCATAACCCTAACCCTAACCCTAACCCTAACCCTAACCCTAGCCCAAATAACCCTAACCCTAACCCTGACCCTAAACCTAACCCTAAACCAAATAACCCTAACCCTAACCCTAAACCAACTAGCCCTAACACTAACCATAAGCCTAACCTTTACCAAAATAACCCTAACCATAACCCTAACCCAACTAACCATAACCCTAACCCTAACCCTAACCCTAACCCTAGCCCGAATAACCCTAACCCTAACCCTAACCCTGACCCTAAACCTAACCCTAAACCAAATAACCCTAACCCTAACCCTAAACCAACTAGCCCTAACACTAACCATAAGCCTAACCTTTACCAAAATAACCCTAACCATAACCCTAACCCAACTAACCATAACCCTAACCCTAACCCTAACCCTAACCCTAGCCCAAATAACCCTAACCCTAACCCTAACCCTGACCCTAAACCTAACCCTAAACCAAATAACCCTAACCCTAACCCTAAACCAACTAGCCCTAACACTAACCATAAGCCTAACCTTTACCAAAATAACCCTAACCATAACCCAAACCCAACTAACCCTAACCCTAACCCTAACCCTAACCCTAACCCTAACCCTAACCCTAACCCTAGCCCAAATAACCCTAACCCTAACCCTAACCCTAACCCTAACCCTAACCTTTACCAAAATAACCCTAACCATAACCCTAACCCAACTAACCATAACCCTAACCCTAACCCTAACCCTAACCCTAACCCTAACCCTAGCCCAAATAACCCTAACCCTAACCCTAACCCTGACCCTAAACCTAACCCTAAACCAAATAACCCTAACCCTAACCCTAAACCAACTAGCCCTAACACTAACCATAAGCCTAACCTTTACCAAAATAACCCTAACCATAACCCAAACCCAACTAACCCTAACCCTAACCCTAACCCTAACCCTAACCCTAGCCCAAATAACCCTAACCCTAACCCTAACCCTGACCCTAAACCTAACCCTAAACCAAATAACCCTAACCCTAACCCTAAACCAACTAGCCCTAACACTAACCATAAGCCTAACCTTTACCAAAATAACCCTAACCATAACCCAAACCCAACTAACCATAACCCTAACCCTAACCCTAACCCTAGCCCAAATAACCCTAACCCTAACCCTGACCCTAAACCTAACCCTAAACCAAATAACCCTAACCCTAACCCTAAACCAACTAGCCCTAACACTAACCATAAGCCTAACCTTTACCAAAATAACCCTAACCATAACCCTAACCCAACTAACCATAACACTAACCCTAACCCTAACCCTAACCCTAGCCCGAATAACCCTAACCCTAACCCTAACCCTGACCCTAAACCTAACCCTAAACCAAATAACCCTAACCCTAACCCTAAACCAACTAGCCCTAACACTAACCATAAGCCTAACCTTTACCAAAATAACCCTAACCATAACCCAAACCCAACTAACCATAACCCTAACCCTAACCCTAACCCTAACCCTAACCCTAGCCCAAATAACCCTAACCCTAACCCTAACCCTGACCCTAAACCTAACCCTAAACCAAATAACCCTAACCCTAACCCTAAACCAACTAGCCCTAACACTAACCATAAGCCTAACCTTTACCAAAATAACCCTAACCATAACCCAAACCCAACTAACCATAACCCTAACCCTAACCCTAACCCTAACCCTAACCCTAACCCTAACCCTAACCCTAACCCTAACCCTAGCCCAAATAACCCTAACCCTAACCCTAACCCTGACCCTAAACCTAACCCTAAACCAAATAACCCTAACCCTAACCCTAAACCAACTAGCCCTAACACTAACCATAAGCCTAACCTTTACCAAAATACCCCTAACCATAACCCAAACCCAACTAACCATAACCCTAACCCTAACCCTAACCCTAACCCTAACCCTAACCCTAGCCCAAATAACCCTAACCCCAACCCTAACCCTGACCCTAAACCTAACCCTAAACCAAATAACCCTAACCCTAACCCTAAACCAACTAGCCCTAACACTAACCATAAGCCTAACCTTTACCAAAATAACCCTAACCATAACCCAAACCCAACTAACCATAACCCTAACCCTAACCCTAACCCTAGCCCAAATAACCCTAACCCTAACCCTAACCCTGACCCTAAACCTAACCCTAAACCAAATAACCCTAACCCTAACCCTAAACCAACTAGCCCTAACACTAACCATAAGCCTAACCTTTACCAAAATAACCCTAACCATAACCCTAACCCAACTAACCATAACACTAACCCTAACCCTAACCCTAACCCTAGCCCAAATAACCCTAACCCTAACCCTAACCCTGACCCTAAACCTAACCCTAAACCAAATAACCCTAACCCTAACCCTAAACCAACTAGCCCTAACACTAACCATAAGCCTAACCTTTACCAAAATAACCCTAACCATAACCCTAACCCAACTAACCATAACCCTAACCCTAACCCTAACCCTAACCCTAACCCTAGCCCAAATAACCCTAACCCTAACCCTAACCCTGACCCTAAACCTAACCCTAAACCAAATAACCCTAACCCTAACCCTAAACCAACTAGCCCTAACACTAACCATAAGCCTAACCTTTACCAAAATAACCCTAACCATAACCCTAACCCAACTAACCATAACCCTAACCCTAACCCTAACCCTAACCCTAGCCCAAATAACCCTAACCCTAACCCTAACCCTGACCCTAAACCTAACCCTAAACCAAATAACCCTAACCCTAAACCAACTAGCCCTAACACTAACCATAAGCCTAACCTTTACCAAAATAACCCTAACCATAACCCTAACCCTAACCCTAACCCTAACCCTAACCCTAACCCTAACCCTAACCCTAGCCCAAATAACCCTAACCCTAACCCTAACCCTGACCCTAAACCTAACCCTAAACCAAATAACCCTAACCCTAACCCTAAACCAACTAGCCCTAACACTAACCATAAGCCTAACCTTTACCAAAATAACCCTAACCATAACCCAAACCCAACTAACCATAACCCTAACCCTAACCCTAACCCTAACCCTAACCCTAACCCTAACCCTAGCCCAAATAACCCTAACCCCAACCCTAACCCTGACCCTAAACCTAACCCTAAACCAAATAACCCTAACCCTAACCCTAAACCAACTAGCCCTAACACTAACCATAAGCCTAACCTTTACCAAAATAACCCTAACCATAACCCAAACCCAACTAACCATAACCCTAACCCTAACCCTAACCCTAGCCCAAATAACCCTAACCCTAACCCTAACCCTGACCCTAAACCTAACCCTAAACGAAATAAACCTAACACTAACCCTAAACCAACTAGCCCTAACACTAACCATAAGCCTAACCTTTACCAAAATAACCCTAACCATAACCCAAACCCAACTAACCATAACCCTAACCCTAACCCTAACCCTAACCCTAGCCCAAATAACCCTAACCCTAACCCTAACCCTGACCCTAAACCTAACCCTAAACCAAATAACCCTAACCCTAACCCTAAACCAACTAGCCCTAACACTAACCATAAGCCTAACCTTTACCAAAATAACCCTAACCATAACCCTAACCCAACTAACCATAACCCTAACCCTAACCCTAACCCTAACCCTAACCCTAACCCTAGCCCAAATAACCCTAACCCTAACCCTAACCCTGACCCTAAACCCAACCCTAAACCAAATAACCCTAACCCTAACCCTAAACCAACTAGCCCTAACACTAACCATAAGCCTAACCTTTACCAAAATAACCCTAACCATAACCCTAACCCAACTAACCCTAACCCTAACCCTAACCCTAACCCTAACCCTAGCCCAAATAACCCTAACCCTAACCCTAACCCTGACCCTAAACCTAACCCTAAACCAAATAACCCTAACCCTAACCCTAAACCAACTAGCCCTAACACTAACCATAAGCCTAACCTTTACCAAAATAACCCTAACCATAACCCTAACCCAACTAACCATAACCCTAACCCTAACCCTAACCCTAACCCTAGCCCAAATAACCCTAACCCTAACCCTAACCCTGACCCTAAACCTAACCTAAAACCAAATAACCCTAACCCTAACCCTAAACCAACTAGCCCTAACACTAACCATAAGCCTAACCTTTACCAAAATAACCCTAACCATAACCCTAACCCAACTAAAAATAACCCTAACCCTAACCCTAACCCTAACCCTAGCCCAAATAACCCTAACCCTAACCCTAACCCTGACCCTAAACCTAACCCTAAACCAAATAACCCTAACCCTAACCCTAAACCAACTAGCCCTAACACTAACCATAAGCCTAACCTTTACCAAAATAACCCTAACCATAACCCAAACCCAACTAACCATAACCCTAACCCTAACCCTAACCCTAACCCTGACCCTAAACCTAACCCTAAACCAAATAACCCTAACCCTAACCCTAAACCAACTAGCCCTAACACTAACCATAAGCCTAACCTTTACCAAAATAACCCTAACCATAACCAAAACCCAACTAACCATAACCCTAACCCTAACCCTAACCCTAACCCTAGCCCGAATAACCCTAACCCTAACCCTGACCCTAAACCTAACCCTAAACCAAATAACCCTAACCCTAACCCTAAACCAACTAGCCCTAACACTAACCATAAGCCTAACCTTTACCAAAATAACCCTAACCATAACCCAAACCCAACTAACCATAACCCTAACCCTAACCCTAACCCTAACCCTAACCCTAACCCTAACCCTAACCCTAGCCCAAATAACCCTAACCCTAACCCTAACCCTGACCCTAAACCTAACCCTAAACCAAATAACCCTAACCCTAACCCTAAACCAACTAGCCCTAACACTAACCATAAGCCTAACCTTTACCAAAATAACCCTAACCATAACCCAAACCCAAATAACCATAACCCTAACCCTAACCCTAACCATAACCCTAACCCTAACCCTAACCCTAGCCCAAATAACCCTAACCCTAACCCTAACCCTGACCCTAAACCTAACCCTAAACCAAATAACCCTAACCCTAACCCTAAACCAACTAGCCCTAACACTAACCATAAGCCTAACCTTTACCAAAATAACCCTAACCATAACCCAAACCCAACTAACCATAACCCTAACCCTAACCCTAACCCTAACCCTAGCCCAAATAACCCTAACCCTAACCCTGACCCTAAACCTAACCCTAAACCAAATAACCCTAACCCTAACCCTAAACCAACTAGCCCTAACACTAACCATAAGCCTAACCTTTACCAAAATAACCCTAACCATAACCCAAACCCAACTAACCATAACCCTAACCCTAACCCTAACCCTAACCCTAACCCTAGCCCAAATAACCCTAACCCTAACCCTGACCCTAAACCTAACCCTAAACCAAATAACCCTAACCCTAACCCTAAACCAACTAGCCCTAACACTAACCATAAGCCTAACCTTTACCAAAATAACCCTAACCATAACCCTAACCCAACTAACCATAACCCTAACCCTAACCCTAACCCTAACCCTAGCCCGAATAACCCTAACCCTAACCCTAACCCTGACCCTAAACCTAACCCTAAACCAAATAACCCTAACCCTAACCCTAAACCAACTAGCCCTAACACTAACCATAAGCCTAACCTTTACCAAAATAACCCTAACCATAACCCTAACCCAACTAACCATAACCCTAACCCTAACCCTAACCCTAACCCTAGCCCAAATAACCCTAACCCTAACCCTAACCCTGACCCTAAACCTAACCCTAAACCAAATAACCCTAACCCTAACCCTAAACCAACTAGCCCTAACACTAACCATAAGCCTAACCTTTACCAAAATAACCCTAACCATAACCCAAACCCAACTAACCCTAACCCTAACCCTAACCCTAACCCTAACCCTAACCCTAACCCTAACCCTAGCCCAAATAACCCTAACCCTAACCCTAACCCTAACCCTAACCCTAACCTTTACCAAAATAACCCTAACCATAACCCTAACCCAACTAACCATAACCCTAACCCTAACCCTAACCCTAACCCTAACCCTAACCCTAGCCCAAATAACCCTAACCCTAACCCTAACCCTGACCCTAAACCTAACCCTAAACCAAATAACCCTAACCCTAACCCTAAACCAACTAGCCCTAACACTAACCATAAGCCTAACCTTTACCAAAATAACCCTAACCATAACCCAAACCCAACTAACCCTAACCCTAACCCTAACCCTAACCCTAACCCTAGCCCAAATAACCCTAACCCTAACCCTAACCCTGACCCTAAACCTAACCCTAAACCAAATAACCCTAACCCTAACCCTAAACCAACTAGCCCTAACACTAACCATAAGCCTAACCTTTACCAAAATAACCCTAACCATAACCCAAACCCAACTAACCATAACCCTAACCCTAACCCTAACCCTAACCCTAACCCTAACCCTAGCCCAAATAACCCTAACCCTAACCCTGACCCTAAACCTAACCCTAAACCAAATAACCCTAACCCTAACCCTAAACCAACTAGCCCTAACACTAACCATAAGCCTAACCTTTACCAAAATAACCCTAACCATAACCCTAACCCAACTAACCATAACCCTAACCCTAACCCTAACCCTAACCCTAACCCTAACCCTAACCCTAGCCCAAATAACCCTAACCCTAACCCTAACCCTGACCCTAAACCTAACCCTAAACCAAATAACCCTAACCCTAACCCTAAACCAACTAGCCCTAACACTAACCATAAGCCTAACCTTTACCAAAATAACCCTAACCATAACCCTAACCCAACTAACCATAACCCTAACACTAACCCTAACCCTAACCCTAACCCTAACCCTAACCCTAACCCTAGCCCAAATAACCCTAACCCTAACCCTGACCCTAAACCTAACCCTAAACCAAATAACCCTAACCCTAACCCTAAACCAACTAGCCCTAACACTAACCATAAGCCTAACCTTTACCAAAATAACCCTAACCATAACCCAAACCCAACTAACCATAACCCTAACCCTAACCCTAACCCTAACCCTAACCCTAACCCTAACCCTAACCCTAGCCCAAATAACCCTAACCCTAACCCTAACCCTGACCCTAAACATAACCCTAAACCAAATAACCCTAACCCTAACCCTAAACCAACTAGCCCTAACACTAACCATAAGCCTAACCTTTACCAAAATAACCCTAACCATAACCCAAACCCAACTAACCATAACCCTAACCCTAACCCTACCCCTAACCCTAACCCTAACCCTAGCCCAAATAACCCTAACCCTAACCCTGACCCTAAACCTAACCCTAAACCAAATAACCCTAACCCTAACCCTAAACCAACTAGCCCTAACACTAACCATAAGCCTAACCTTTACCAAAATAACCCTAACCATAACCCAAACCCAACTAACCATAACCCTAACCATAACCCTAACCCTAACCCTAACCCTAACCCTAACCCTAGCCCAAATAACCCTAACCCTAACCCTAACCCTGACCCTAAACCTAACCCTAAACCAAATAACCCTAACCCTAACCCTAAACCAACTAGCCCTAACACTAACCATAAGCCTAACCTTTACCAAAATAACCCTAACCATAACCCTAACCCAACTAACCATAACCCTAACACTAACCCTAACCCTAACCCTAACCCTAACCCTAGCCCAAATAACCCTAACCCTAACCCTAACCCTGACCCTAAACCTAACCCTAAACCAAATAACCCTAACCCTAACCCTAAACCAACTAGCCCTAACACTAACCATAAGCCTAACCTTTACCAAAATAACCCTAACCATAACCCAAACCCAACTAACCATAACCCTAACCCTAACCCTAACCCTAACCCTAACCCTAGCCCAAATAACCCTAACCCTAACCCTGACCCTAAACCTAACCCTAAACCAAATAACCCTAACCCTAACCCTAAACCAACTAGCCCTAACACTAACCATAAGCCTAACCTTTACCAAAATAACCCTAACCATAACCCTAACCCAACTAACCATAACCCTAACCCTAACCCTAACCCTAACCCTAACCCTAACCCTAGCCCAAATAACCCTAACCCTAACCCTAACCCTGACCCTAAACCTAACCCTAAACCAAATAACCCTAACCCTAACCCTAAACCAACTAGCCCTAACACTAACCATAAGCCTAACCTTTACCAAAATAACCCTAACCATAACCCAAACCCAACTAACCATAACCCTAACCCTAACCCTAACCCTAACCCTAACCCTAGCCCAAATAACCCTAACCCTAACCCTAACCCTGACCCTAAACCTAACCCTAAACCAAATAACCCTAACCCTAACCCTAAACCAACTAGCCCTAACACTAACCATAAGCCTAACCTTTACCAAAATAACCCTAACCATAACCCAAACCCAACTAACCATAACCCTAACCCTAACCCTAGCCCAAATAACCCTAACCCTAACCCTAACCCTGACCCTAAACCTAACCCTAAACCAAATAACCCTAACCCTAACCCTAAACCAACTAGCCCTAACACTAACCATAAGCCTAACCTTTACCAAAATAACCCTAACCATAACCCAAACCCAACTAACCATAACCCTAACCCTAACCCTAACCCTAGCCCAAATAACCCTAACCCTAACCCTAACCCTGACCCTAAACCTAACCCTAAACCAAATAACCCTAACCCTAACCCTAAACCAACTAGCCCTAACACTAACCATAAGCCTAACCTTTACCAAAATAACCCTAACCATAACCCAAACCCAACTAACCATAACACTAACCCTAACCCTAACCCTAACCCTAACCCTAGCCCAAATAACCCTAACCCTAACCCTAACCCTGACCCTAAACCTAACCCTAAACCAAATAACCCTAACCCTAACCCTAAACCAACTAGCCCTAACACTAACCATAAGCCTAACCTTTACCAAAATAACCCTAACCATAACCCAAACCCAACTAACCATAACCCTAACCCTAACCCTAACCCTAGCCCAAATAACCCTAACCCCAACCCTAACCCTGACCCTAAACCTAACCCTAAACCAAATAACCCTAACCCTAACCCTAAACCAACTAGCCCTAACACTAACCATAAGCCTAACCTTTACCAAAATAACCCTAACCATAACCCAAACCCAACTAACCCTAACCCTAACCCTAACCCTAACCCTAACCCTAACCCTAACCCTAGCCCAAATAACCCTAACCCTAACCCTAACCCTGACCCTAAACCTAAACCTAAACCAAATAACCCTAACCCTAACCCTAAACCAACTAGCCCTAACACTAACCATAAGCCTAAACTTTACAAAAATAAACCTAACCATTACCCAAACCGAACTAAATATAACCCTAACCCTAACCCTAACCCTAACCCTAGCCCAAATAACCCTAACCCTAACCCTAACCCTGACCCTAAACCTAACCCTAAACCAAATAACCCTAACCCTAACCCTAAACCAACTAGCCCTAACACTAACCATAAGCCTAACCTTTACCAAAATAACCCTAACCATAACCCTAACCCAACTAACCATAACCCCTAACCCTAACCCTAACCCTAACCCTAACCCTAACCCTAGCCCAAATAACCCTAACCCTAACCCTAACCCTGACCCTAAACCTAACCCTAAACCAAATAACCCTAACCCTAACCCTAAACCAACTAGCCCTAACACTAACCATAAGCCTAACCTTTAACAAAATAACCCTAACCATAACCCTAACCCAACTAACCATAACCCTAACCCTAACCCTAACCCTAACCCTAACCCTAGCCCAAATAACCCTAACCCTAACCCTAACCCTGACCCTAAACCTAACCCTAAACCAAATAACCCTAACCCTAACCTAAACCAACTAGCCCTAACACTAACCATAAGCCTAACCTTTACCAAAATAACCCTAACCATAACCCAAACCCAACTAACCATAACCCTAACCCTAACCATAACCCTAACCCTAACCCTAACCCTAACCCTAACCCTAGCCCAAATAACCCTAACCCTAACCCTAACCCTGACCCTAAACCTAACCCTAAACCAAATAACCCTAACCCTAACCCTAAACCAACTAGCCCTAACACTAACCATAAGCCTAACCTTTACCAAAATAACCCTAACCATAACCCAAACCCAACTAACCATAAACCCTAACCCTAACCCTAACCCTAGCCCAAATAACCCTAACCCTAACCCTGACCCTAAACCTAACCCTAAACCAAATAACCCTAACCCTAACCCTAAAACCAACTAGCCCTAACACTAACCATAAGCCTAACCTTTACCAAAATAACCCTAACCATAACCCTAACCCAACTAACCATAACACCTAACCCTAACCCTAACCCTAACCCTAGCCCGAATAACCCTAACCCTAACCCTAACCCTGACCCTAAACCTAACCCTAAACCAAATAACCCTAACCCTAACCCTAAACCAACTAGCCCTAACACTAACCATAAGCCTAACCTTTACCAAAATAACCCTAACCATAACCCAAACCCAACTAACCATAACCCTAACCCTAACCCTAACCCTAACCCTAACCCTAACCCTAACCCTAGCCCAAATAACCCTAACCCTAACCCTAACCCTGACCCTAAACCTAACCCTAAACCAAATAACCCTAACCCTAACCCTAAACCAACTAGCCCTAACACTAACCATAAGCCTAACCTTTACCAAAATAACCCTAACCATAACCCAAACCCAACTAACCATAACCCTAACCTAACCCTAACCCTAACCCTAACCTAGCCCAAATAACCCTAACCCTAACCCTAACCCTGACCCTAAACCTAACCCTAAACCAAATAACCCTAACCCTAACCCTAAACCAACTAGCCCTAACACTAACCATAAGCCTAACCTTTACCAAAATACCCCTAACCATAACCTAAACCCAACTAACCATAACCCTAACCCTAACCCTAACCCTAACCCTAACCCTAACCCTAACCCTAACCCTAGCCCAAATAACCCTAACCCCAACCCTAACCCTGACCCTAAACCTAACCCTAAACCAAATAACCCTAACCCTAACCCTAAACCAACTAGCCCTAACACTAACCATAAGCCTAACCTTTACCAAAATAACCCTAACCATAACCCAAACCCAACTAACCATAACCCTAACCCTAACCCTAACCCTAACCCTAGCCCAAATAACCCTAACCCTAACCCTAACCCTGACCCTAAACCTAACCCTAAACCAAATAACCCTAACCCTAACCCTAAACCAACTAGCCCTAACACTAACCATAAGCCTAACCTTTACCAAAATAACCCTAACCATAACCCTAACCCAACTAACCATAACACTAACCCTAACCCTAACCCTAACCCTAGCCCAAATAACCCTAACCCTAACCCTAACCCTGACCCTAAACCTAACCCTAAACCAAATAACCCTAACCCTAACCCTAAACCAACTAGCCCTAACACTAACCATAAGCCTAACCTTTACCAAAATAACCCTAACCATAACCCAAACCCAACTAACCATAACCCTAACCCTAACCCTAACCCTAACCCTAACCCTAACCCTAGCCCAAATAACCCTAACCCTAACCCTAACCCTGACCCTAAACCTAACCCTAAACCAAATAACCCTAACCCTAACCCTAAACCAACTAGCCCTAACACTAACCATAAGCCTAACCTTTACCAAAATAACCCTAACCATAACCCAAACCCAACTAACCCTAACCCTAACCCTAACCCTAACCCTAACCCTAACCCTAACCCTAACCCTAACCCTAACCCTAACCCTAGCCCAAATAACCCTAACCCCAACCCTAACCCTGACCCTAAACCTGACCCTAAACCAAATAACCCTAACCCTAACCCTAAACCAACTAGCCCTAACACTAACCATAAGCCTAACCTTTACCAAAATAACCCTAACCATAACCCTAACCCAACTAACCATAACCCTAACCCTAACCCTAACCCTAACCCTAGCCCGAATAACCCTAACCCTAACCCTAACCCTGACCCTAAACCTAACCCTAAACCAAATAACCCTAACCCTAACCCTAAACCAACTAGCCCTAACACTAACCATAAGCCTAACCTTTACCAAAATAACCCTAACCATAACCCAAACCCAACTAACCATAACCCTAACCCTAACCCTAACCCTAACCCTAACCCTAACCCTAGCCCAAATAACCCTAACCCTAACCCTAACCCTGACCCTAAACCTAACCCTAAACCAAATAACCCTAACCCTAACCCTAAACCAACTAGCCCTAACACTAACCATAAGCCTAACCTTTACCAAAATAACCCTAACCATAACCCAAACCCAACTAACCCTAACCCTAACCCTAACCCTAACCCTAACCCTAACCCTAACCCTAACCCTAACCCTAACCCTAGCCCAAATAACCCTAACCCCAACCCTAACCCTGACCCTAAACCTAACCCTAAACCAAATAACCCTAACCCTAACCCTAAACCAACTAGCCCTAACACTAACCATAAGCCTAACCTTTACCAAAATAACCCTAACCATAACCCAAACCCAACTAACCATAACCCTAACCCTAACCCTAACCCTAACCCTAGCCCAAATAATCCTAACCCTAACCCTAACCCTGACCCTAAACCTAACCCTAAACCAAATAACCCTAACCCTAACCCTAACCCTAACCCTAACCCTAACCCTAACCCTAACCCTAACCCTAACCCTAACCCTAACCATAACCTAAAACCCAACTAACCATAACCCTAACCCTAACCCTAACCCTAACCCTAACCCTAACCCTAACCCTAGCCCAAATAACCCTAACCCTAACCCTAACCCTGACCCTAAACCTAACCCTAAACCAAATAACCCTAACCCTAACCCTAAACCAACTAGCCCTAACACTAACCATAAGCCTAACCTTTACCAAAATAACCCTAACCATAACCCAAACCCAACTAACCATAACCCTAACCCTAACCCTAACCCTAACCCTAACCCTAACCCTAACCCTAGCCCAAATAACCCTAACCCTAACCCTAACCCTGACCCTAAACCTAACCCTAAACCAAATAACCCTAACCCTAACCCTAAACCAACTAGCCCTAACACTAACCATAAGCCTAACCTTTACCAAAATAACCCTAACCATAACCCAAACCCAACTAACCATAACCCTAACCCTAACCCTAACCCTAACCCTAACCCTAGCCCAAATAACCCTAACCCCAACCCTAACCCTGACCCTAAACCTAACCCTAAACCAAATAACCCTAACCCTAACCCTAAACCAACTAGCCCTAACACTAACCATAAGCCTAACCTTTACCAAAATAACCCTAACCATAACCCAAACCCAACTAACCATAACCCTAACCCTAACCCTAACCCTAGCCCAAATAACCCTAACCCTAACCCTAACCCTGACCCTAAACCTAACCCTAAACCAAATAACCCTAACCCTAACCCTAAACCAACTAGCCCTAACACTAACCATAAGCCTAACCTTTACCAAAATAACCCTAACCATAACCCAAACCCAACTAACCATAACCCTAACCCTAACCCTAACCCTAACCCTAGCCCAAATAACCCTAACCCTAACCCTAACCCTGACCCTAAACCTAACCCTAAACCAAATAACCCTAACCCTAACCCTAAACCAACTAGCCCTAACACTAACCATAAGCCTAACCTTTACCAAAATAACCCTAACCATAACCCAAACCCAACTAACCATAACCCTAACCCTAACCCTAACCCTAACCCTAGCCCAAATAACCCTAACCCCAACCCTAACCCTGACCCTAAACCTAACCCTAAACCAAATAACCCTAACCCTAACCCTAAACCAACTAGCCCTAACACTAACCATAAGCCTAACCTTTACCAAAATAACCCTAACCATAACCCTAACCCAACTAACCCTAACCCTAACCCTAACCCTAACCCTAACCCTAGCCCAAATAACCCTAACCCTAACCCTAACCCTGACCCTAAACCTAAACCAAATAACCCTAACCCTAACCCTAAACCAACTAGCCCTAACACTAACCATAAGCCTAAACTTTACAAAAATAAACCTAACCATTACCCAAACCGAACTAAATATAACCCTAACCCTAACCCTAACCCTAACCCTAGCCTAAATAACCCTAACCCTAACCCTAACCCTGACCCTAAACCTAACCCTAAACCAAATAACCCTAACCCTAACCCTAAACCAACTAGCCCTAACACTAACCATAAGCCTAACCTTTACCAAAATAACCCTAACCATAACCCTAACCCAACTAACCATAACCCTAACCCTAACCCTAACCCTAACCCTAACCCTAGCCCAAATAACCCTAACCCTAACCCTAACCCTGACCCTAAACCTAACCCTAAACCAAATAACCCTAACCCTAACCCTAAACCAACTAGCCCTAACACTAACCATAAGCCTAACCTTTACCAAAATAACCCTAACCATAACCCTAACCCAACTAACCATAACCCTAACCCTAACCCTAACCCTAACCCTAACCCTAACCCTAGCCCAAATAACCCTAACCCTAACCCTAACCCTGACCCTAAACCTAACCCTAAACCAAATAACCCTAACCCTAACCCTAAACCAACTAGCCCTAACACTAACCATAAGCCTAACCTTTACCAAAATAACCCTAACCATAACCCAAACCCAACTAACCATAACCCTAACCCTAACCATAACCCTAACCCTAACCCTAACCCTAACCCTAACCCTAACCCTAACCCTAGCCCAAATAACCCTAACCCTAACCCTAACCCTGACCCTAAACCTAACCCTAAACCAAATAACCCTAACCCTAACCCTAAACCAACTAGCCCTAACACTAACCATAAGCCTAACCTTTACCAAAATAACCCTAACCATAACCCAAACCCAACTAACCATAACCCTAACCCTAACCCTAACCCTAGCCCAAATAACCCTAACCCTAACCCTGACCCTAAACCTAACCCTAAACCAAATAACCCTAACCCTAACCCTAAACCAACTAGCCCTAACACTAACCATAAGCCTAACCTTTACCAAAATAACCCTAACCATAACCCTAACCCAACTAACCATAACACTAACCCTAACCCTAACCCTAACCCTAGCCCGAATAACCCTAACCCTAACCCTGACCCTGACCCTAAACCTAACCCTAAACCAAATAACCCTAACCCTAACCCTAAACCAACTAGCCCTAACACTAACCATAAGCCTAACCTTTACCAAAATAACCCTAACCATAACCCAAACCCAACTAACCATAACCCTAACCCTAACCCTAACCCTAACCCTAGCCCTAGCCCAAATAACCCTAACCCTAACCCTAACCCTGACCCTAAACCTAACCCTAAACCAAATAACCCTAACCCTAACCCTAAACCAACTAGCCCTAACACTAACCATAAGCCTAACCTTTACCAAAATAACCCTAACCATAACCCAAACCCAACTAACCATAACCCTAACCCTAACCCTAACCCTAACCCTAACCCTAACCCTAACCCTAGCCCAAATAACCCTAACCCTAACCCTAACCCTGACCCTAAACCTAACCCTAAACCAAATAACCCTAACCCTAACCCTAAACCAACTAGCCCTAACACTAACCATAAGCCTAACCTTTACCAAAATACCCCTAACCATAACCCAAACCCAACTAACCATAACCCTAACCCTAACCCTAACCCTAACCCTAACCCTAACCCTAACCCTAACCCTAGCCCAAATAACCCTAACCCCAACCCTAACCCTGACCCTAAACCTAACCCTAAACCAAATAACCCTAACCCTAACCCTAAACCAACTAGCCCTAACACTAACCATAAGCCTAACCTTTACCAAAATAACCCTAACCATAACCCAAACCCAACTAACCATAACCCTAACCCTAACCCTAACCCTAACCCTAGCCCAAGTAACCCTAACCCTAACCCTAACCCTAACCCTAAACCTAACCCTAAACCAAATAACCCTAACCCTAACCCTAAACCAACTAGCCCTAACACTAACCATAAGCCTAACCTTTACCAAAATAACCCTAACCATAACCCTAACCCAACTAACCATAACACTAACCCTAACCCTAACCCTAACCCTAGCCCAAATAACCCTAACCCTAACCCTAACCCTGACCCTAAACCTAACCCTAAACCAAATAACCCTAACCCTAACCCTAAACCAACTAGCCCTAACACTAACCATAAGCCTAACCTTTACCAAAATAACCCTAACCATAACCCTAACCCAACTAACCATAACCCTAACCCTAACCCTAACCCTAACCCTAACCCTAGCCCAAATAACCCTAACCCTAACCCTAACCCTGACCCTAAACCTAACCCTAAACCAAATAACCCTAACCCTAACCCTAAACCAACTAGCCCTAACACTAACCATAAGCCTAACCTTTACCAAAATAACCCTAACCATAACCCAAACCCAACTAACCATAACCCTAACCCTAACCCTAACCCTAACCCTAACCCTAGCCCAAATAACCCTAACCCTAACCCTAACCCTGACCCTAAACCTAACCCTAAACCAAATAACCCTAACCCTAACCCTAAACCAACTAGCCCTAACACTAACCATAAGCCTAACCTTTACCAAAATACCCCTAACCATAACCCAAACCCAACTAACCATAACCCTAACCCTAACCCTAACCCTAACCCTAACCCTAACCCTAACCCTAGCCCAAATAACCCTAACCCCAACCCTAACCCTGACCCTAAACCTAACCCTAAACCAAATAACCCTAACCCTAACCCTAAACCAACTAGCCCTAACACTAACCATAAGCCTAACCTTTACCAAAATAACCCTAACCATAACCCAAACCCAACTAACCATAACCCTAACCCTAACCCTAACCCTAGCCCAAATAACCCTAACCCTAACCCTAACCCTGACCCTAAACCTAACCCTAAACCAAATAACCCTAACCCTAACCCTAAACCAACTAGCCCTAACACTAACCATAAGCCTAACCTTTACCAAAATAACCCTAACCATAACCCTAACCCAACTAACCATAACACTAACCCTAACCCTAACCCTAACCCTAGCCCAAATAACCCTAACCCTAACCCTAACCCTGACCCTAAACCTAACCCTAAACCAAATAACCCTAACCCTAACCCTAAACCAACTAGCCCTAACACTAACCATAAGCCTAACCTTTACCAAAATAACCCTAACCATAACCCAAACCCAACTAACCATAACCCTAACCCTAACCCTAACCCTAACCCTAACCCTAACCCTAACCCTAGCCCAAATAACCCTAACCCTAACCCTAACCCTGACCCTAAACCTAACCCTAAACCAAATAACCCTAACCCTAACCCTAAACCAACTAGCCCTAACACTAACCATAAGCCTAACCTTTACCAAAATAACCCTAACCATAACCCACACCCAACTAACCCTAACCCTAACCCTAACCCTAACCCTAACCCTAACCCTAACCCTAACCCTAACCCTAGCCCAAATAACCCTAACCCTAACCCTAACCCTGACCCTAAACCTAACCCTAAACCAAATAACCCTAACCCTAACCCTAAACCAACTAGCCCTAACACTAACCATAAGCCTAACCTTTACCAAAATAACCCTAACCATAACCCAAACCCAACTAACCATAACCCTAACCCTAACCCTAACCCTAACCCTAGCCCAAATAACCCTAACCCTAACCCTGACCCTAAACCTAACCCTAAACCAAATAACCCTAACCCTAACCCTAAACCAACTAGCCCTAACACTAACCATAAGCCTAACCTTTACCAAAATAACCCTAACCATAACCCTAACCCAACTAACCATAACACTAACCCTAACCCTAACCCTAACCCTAGCCCAAATAACCCTAACCCTAACCCTAACCCTGACCCTAAACCTAACCCTAAACCAAATAACCCTAACCCTAACCCTAAACCAACTAGCCCTAACACTAACCATAAGCCTAACCTTTACCAAAATAACCCTAACCATAACCCAAACCCAACTAACCATAACCCTAACCCTAACCCTAACCCTAACCCTAACCCTAACCCTAGCCCAAATAACCCTAACCCTAACCCTGACCCTAAACCTAACCCTAAACCAAATAACCCTAACCCTAACCCTAAACCAACTAGCCCTAACACTAACCATAAGCCTAACCTTTACCAAAATAACCCTAACCATAACCCAAACCCAACTAACCATAACCCTAACCCTAACCCTAACCCTAACCCTAACCCTAGCCCAAATAACCCTAACCCTAACCCTGACCCTAAACCTAACCCTAAACCAAATAACCCTAACCCTAACCCTAAACCAACTAGCCCTAACACTAACCATAAGCCTAACCTTTACCAAAATAACCCTAACCATAACCCAAACCCAACTAACCATAACCCTAACCCTAACCCTAACCCTAACCCTAACCCTAACCCTAACCCTAGCCCAAATAACCCTAACCCTAACCCTAACCCTGACCCTAAACCTAACCCTAAACCAAATAACCCTAACCCTAACCCTAAACCAACTAGCCCTAACACTAACCATAAGCCTAACCTTTACCAAAATAACCCTAACCATAACCCAAACCCAACTAACCATAACCCTAACCCTAACCCTAACCCTAACCCTAACCCTAACCCTAGCCCAAATAACCCTAACCCCAACCCTAACCCTGACCCTAAACCTAACCCTAAACCAAATAACCCTAACCCTAACCCTAAACCAACTAGCCCTAACACTAACCATAAGCCTAACCTTTACCAAAATAACCCTAACCATAACCCAAACCCAACTAACCATAACCCTAACCCTAACCCTAACCCTAGCCCAAATAACCCTAACCCTAACCCTAACCCTGACCCTAAACCTAACCCTAAACCAAATAACCCTAACCCTAACCCTAAACCAACTAGCCCTAACACTAACCATAAGCCTAACCTTTACCAAAATAACCCTAACCATAACCCAAACCCAACTAACCATAACCCTAACCCTAACCCTAACCCTAACCCTAGCCCAAATAACCCTAACCCTAACCCTAACCCTGACCCTAAACCTAACCCTAAACCAAATAACCCTAACCCTAACCCTAAACCAACTAGCCCTAACACTAACCATAAGCCTAACCTTTACCAAAATAACCCTAACCATAACCCAAACCCAACTAACCATAACCCTAACCCTAACCCTAACCCTAGCCCAAATAACCCTAACCCCAACCCTAACCCTGACCCTAAACCTAACCCTAAACCAAATAATCCTAACCCTAACCCTAAACCAACTAGCCCTAACACTAACCATAAGCCTAACCTTTACCAAAATAACCCTAACCATAACCCTAACCCAACTAACCCTAACCCTAACCCTAACCCTAACCCTAGCCCAAATAACCCTAACCCTAACCCTAACCCTGACCCTAAACCTAAACCTAAACCAAATAACCCTAACCCTAACCCTAAACCAACTAGCCCTAACACTAACCATAAGCCTAAACTTTACAAAAATAAACCTAACCATTACCCAAACCGAACTAAATATAACCCTAACCCTAACCCTAACCCTAACCCTAGCCCAAATAACCCTAACCCTAACCCTAACCCTGACCCTAAACCTAACCCTAAACCAAATAACCCTAACCCTAACCCTAAACCAACTAGCCCTAACACTAACCATAAGCCTAACCTTTACCAAAATAACCCTAACCATAACCCTAACCCAACTAACCATAACCCTAACCCTAACCCTAACCCTAACCCTAACCCTAACCCTAGCCCAAATAACCCTAACCCTAACCCTAACCCTGACCCTAAACCTAACCCTAAACCAAATAACCCTAACCCTAACCCTAAACCAACAAGCCCTAACACTAACCATAAGCCTAACCTTTACCAAAATAACCCTAACCATAACCCTAACCCAACTAACCATAACCCTAACCCTAACCCTAACCCTAACCCTAACCCTAACCCTAGCCCAAATAACCCTAACCCTAACCCTAACCCTGACCCTAAACCTAACCCTAAACCAAATAACCCTAACCCTAACCCTAAACCAACTAGCCCTAACACTAACCATAAGCCTAACCTTTACCAAAATAACCCTAACCATAACCCAAACCCAACTAACCATAACCCTAACCCTAACCCTAACCCTAACCCTAACCCTAACCCTAACCCTAACCCTAGCCCAAATAACCCTAACCCTAACCCTAACCCTGACCCTAAACCTAACCCTAAACCAAATAACCCTAACCCTAACCCTAAACCAACTAGCCCTAACACTAACCATAAGCCTAACCTTTACCAAAATAACCCTAACCATAACCCAAACCCAACTAACCATAACCCTAACCCTAACCCTAACCCTAGCCCAAATAACCCTAACCCTAACCCTGACCCTAAACCTAACCCTAAACCAAATAACCCTAACCCTAACCCTAAACCAACTAGCCCTAACACTAACCATAAGCCTAACCTTTACCAAAATAACCCTAACCATAACCCTAACCCAACTAACCATAACACTAACCCTAACCCTAACCCTAACCCTAGCCCGAATAACCCTAACCCTAACCCTAACCCTGACCCTAAACCTAACCCTAAACCAAATAACCCTAACCCTAACCCTAAACCAACTAGCCCTAACACTAACCATAAGCCTAACCTTTACCAAAATAACCCTAACCATAACCCAAACCCAACTAACCATAACCCTAACCCTAACCCTAACCCTAACCCTAACCCTAGCCCAAATAACCCTAACCCTAACCCTAACCCTGACCCTAAACCTAACCCTAAACCAAATAACCCTAACCCTAACCCTAAACCAACTAGCCCTAACACTAACCATAAGCCTAACCTTTACCAAAATAACCCTAACCATAACCCAAACCCAACTAACCATAACCCTAACCCTAACCCTAACCCTAACCCTAACCCTAACCCTAACCCTAACCCTAACCCTAGCCCAAATAACCCTAACCCTAACCCTAACCCTGACCCTAAACCTAACCCTAAACCAAATAACCCTAACCCTAACCCTAAACCAACTAGCCCTAACACTAACCATAAGCCTAACCTTTACCAAAATACCCCTAACCATAACCCAAACCCAACTAACCATAACCCTAACCCTAACCCTAACCCTAACCCTAACCCTAACCCTAGCCCAAATAACCCTAACCCCAACCCTAACCCTGACCCTAAACCTAACCCTAAACCAAATAACCCTAACCCTAACCCTAAACCAACTAGCCCTAACACTAACCATAAGCCTAACCTTTACCAAAATAACCCTAACCATAACCCAAACCCAACTAACCATAACCCTAACCCTAACCCTAACCCTAGCCCAAATAACCCTAACCCTAACCCTAACCCTGACCCTAAACCTAACCCTAAACCAAATAACCCTAACCCTAACCCTAAACCAACTAGCCCTAACACTAACCATAAGCCTAAACTTTACAAAAATAAACCTAACCATTACCCAAACCGAACTAAATATAACCCTAACCCTAACCCTAACCCTAACCCTAGCCCAAATAACCCTAACCCTAACCCTAACCCTGACCCTAAACCTAACCCTAAACCAAATAACCCTAACCCTAACCCTAAACCAACTAGCCCTAACACTAACCATAAGCCTAACCTTTACCAAAATAACCCTAACCATAACCCTAACCCAACTAACCATAACCCTAACCCTAACCCTAACCCTAACCCTAACCCTAACCCTAGCCCAAATAACCCTAACCCTAACCCTAACCCTGACCCTAAACCTAACCCTAAACCAAATAACCCTAACCCTAACCCTAAACCAACTAGCCCTAACACTAACCATAAGCCTAACCTTTACCAAAATAACCCTAACCATAACCCTAACCCAACTAACCATAACCCTAACCCTAACCCTAACCCTAACCCTAACCCTAACCCTAGCCCAAATAACCCTAACCCTAACCCTAACCCTGACCCTAAACCTAACCCTAAACCAAATAACCCTAACCCTAACCCTAAACCAACTAGCCCTAACACTAACCATAAGCCTAACCTTTACCAAAATAACCCTAACCATAACCCAAACCCAACTAACCATAACCCTAACCCTAACCCTAACCCTAACCCTAACCCTAACCCTAACCCTAACCCTAGCCCAAATAACCCTAACCCTAACCCTAACCCTGACCCTAAACCTAACCCTAAACCAAATAACCCTAACCCTAACCCTAAACCAACTAGCCCTAACACTAACCATAAGCCTAACCTTTACCAAAATAACCCTAACCATAACCCAAACCCAACTAACCATAACCCTAACCCTAACCCTAACCCTAGCCCAAATAACCCTAACCCTAACCCTGACCCTAAACCTAACCCTAAACCAAATAACCCTAACCCTAACCCTAAACCAACTAGCCCTAACACTAACCATAAGCCTAACCTTTACCAAAATAACCCTAACCATAACCCTAACCCAACTAACCATAACACTAACCCTAACCCTAACCCTAACCCTAGCCCGAATAACCCTAACCCTAACCCTAACCCTGACCCTAAACCTAACCCTAAACCAAATAACCCTAACCCTAACCCTAAACCAACTAGCCCTAACACTAACCATAAGCCTAACCTTTACCAAAATAACCCTAACCATAACCCAAACCCAACTAACCATAACCCTAACCCTAACCCTAACCCTAACCCTAACCCTAGCCCAAATAACCCTAACCCTAACCCTAACCCTGACCCTAAACCTAACCCTAAACCAAATAACCCTAACCCTAACCCTAAACCAACTAGCCCTAACACTAACCATAAGCCTAACCTTTACCAAAATAACCCTAACCATAACCCAAACCCAACTAACCATAACCCTAACCCTAACCCTAACCCTAACCCTAACCCTAACCCTAACCCTAACCCTAACCCTAGCCCAAATAACCCTAACCCTAACCCTGACCCTAAACCTAACCCTAAACCAAATAACCCTAACCCTAACCCTAAACCAACTAGCCCTAACACTAACCATAAGCCTAACCTTTACCAAAATACCCCTAACCATAACCCAAACCCAACTAACCATAACCCTAACCCTAACCCTAACCCTAACCCTAACCCTAGCCCAAATAACCCTAACCCCAACCCTAACCCTGACCCTAAACCTAACCCTAAACCAAATAACCCTAACCCTAACCCTAAACCAACTAGCCCTAACACTAACCATAAGCCTAACCTTTACCAAAATAACCCTAACCATAACCCAAACCCAACTAACCATAACCCTAACCCTAACCCTAACCCTAGCCCAAATAACCCTAACCCTAACCCTAACCCTGACCCTAAACCTAACCCTAAACCAAATAACCCTAACCCTAACCCTAAACCAACTAGCCCTAACACTAACCATAAGCCTAACCTTTACCAAAATAACCCTAACCATAACCCTAACCCAACTAACCATAACACTAACCCTAACCCTAACCCTAACCCTAGCCCAAATAACCCTAACCCTAACCCTAACCCTGACCCTAAACCTAACCCTAAACCAAATAACCCTAACCCTAACCCTAAACCAACTAGCCCTAACACTAACCATAAGCCTAACCTTTACCAAAATAACCCTAACCATAACCCTAACCCAACTAACCATAACCCTAACCCTAACCCTAACCCTAACCCTAACCCTAGCCCAAATAACCCTAACCCTAACCCTAACCCTGACCCTAAACCTAACCCTAAACCAAATAACCCTAACCCTAACCCTAAAGCAACTAGCCCTAACACTAACCATAAGCCTAACCTTTACCAAAATAACCCTAACCATAACCCTAACCCAACTAACCATAACCCTAACCCTAACCCTAACCCTAACCCTAGCCCAAATAACCCTAACCCTAACCCTAACCCTGACCCTAAACCTAACCCTAAACCAAATAACCCTAACCCTAAACCAACTAGCCCTAACACTAACCATAAGCCTAACCTTTACCAAAATAACCCTAACCATAACCCTAACCCTAACCCTAACCCTAACCCTAACCCTAACCCTAACCCTAACCCTAGCCCAAATAACCCTAACCCTAACCCTAACCCTGACCCTAAACCTAACCCTAAACCAAATAACCCTAACCCTAACCCTAAACCAACTAGCCCTAACACTAACCATAAGCCTAACCTTTACCAAAATAACCCTAACCATAACCCAAACCCAACTAACCATAACCCTAACCCTAACCCTAACCCTAACCCTAACCCTAACCCTAACCCTAGCCCAAATAACCCTAACCCCAACCCTAACCCTGACCCTAAACCTAACCCTAAACCAAATAACCCTAACCCTAACCCTAAACCAACTAGCCCTAACACTAACCATAAGCCTAACCTTTACCAAAATAACCCTAACCATAACCCAAACCCAACTAACCATAACCCTAACCCTAACCCTAACCCTAGCCCAAATAACCCTAACCCTAACCCTAACCCTGACCCTAAACCTAACCCTAAACGAAATAAACCTAACACTAACCCTAAACCAACTAGCCCTAACACTAACCATAAGCCTAACCTTTACCAAAATAACCCTAACCATAACCCAAACCCAACTAACCATAACCCTAACCCTAACCCTAACCCTAACCCTAGCCCAAATAACCCTAACCCTAACCCTAACCCTGACCCTAAACCTAACCCTAAACCAAATAACCCTAACCCTAACCCTAAACCAACTAGCCCTAACACTAACCATAAGCCTAACCTTTACCAAAATAACCCTAACCATAACCCTAACCCAACTAACCATAACCCTAACCCTAACCCTAACCCTAACCCTAACCCTAACCCTAACCCTAGCCCAAATAACCCTAACCCTAACCCTAACCCTGACCCTAAACCTAACCCTAAACCAAATAACCCTAACCCTAACCCTAAACCAACTAGCCCTAACACTAACCATAAGCCTAACCTTTACCAAAATAACCCTAACCATAACCCTAACCCAACTAACCCTAACCCTAACCCTAACCCTAACCCTAACCCTAGCCCAAATAACCCTAACCCTAACCCTAACCCTGACCCTAAACCTAACCCTAAACCAAATAACCCTAACCCTAACCCTAAACCAACTAGCCCTAACACTAACCATAAGCCTAACCTTTACCAAAATAACCCTAACCATAACCCTAACCCAACTAACCATAACCCTAACCCTAACCCTAACCCTAACCCTAGCCCAAATAACCCTAACCCTAACCCTAACCCTGACCCTAAACCTAACCTAAAACCAAATAACCCTAACCCTAACCCTAAACCAACTAGCCCTAACACTAACCATAAGCCTAACCTTTACCAAAATAACCCTAACCATAACCCTAACCCAACTAAAAATAACCCTAACCCTAACCCTAACCCTAACCCTAGCCCAAATAACCCTAACCCTAACCCTAACCCTGACCCTAAACCTAACCCTAAACCAAATAACCCTAACCCTAACCCTAAACCAACTAGCCCTAACACTAACCATAAGCCTAACCTTTACCAAAATAACCCTAACCATAACCCAAACCCAACTAACCATAACCCTAACCCTAACCCTAACCCTAACCCTGACCCTAAACCTAACCCTAAAC
Organism: Sturnus vulgaris; assembly: GCF_052056855.1. Lineage (NCBI taxonomy): Eukaryota > Metazoa > Chordata > Aves > Passeriformes > Sturnidae > Sturnus > Sturnus vulgaris. The sequence goes on from NW_028276530.1 coordinate 59,255, forward strand.
CAAATAACCCTAACCCTAACCCTAAACCAACTAGCCCTAACACTAACCATAAGCCTAACCTTTACCAAAATAACCCTAACCATAACCAAAACCCAACTAACCATAACCCTAACCCTAACCCTAACCCTAACCCTAGCCCGAATAACCCTAACCCTAACCCTGACCCTAAACCTAACCCTAAACCAAATAACCCTAACCCTAACCCTAAACCAACTAGCCCTAACACTAACCATAAGCCTAACCTTTACCAAAATAACCCTAACCATAACCCAAACCCAACTAACCATAACCCTAACCCTAACCCTAACCCTAACCCTAACCCTAACCCTAACCCTAGCCCAAATAACCCTAACCCTAACCCTAACCCTGACCCTAAACCTAACCCTAAACCAAATAACCCTAACCCTAACCCTAAACCAACTAGCCCTAACACTAACCATAAGCCTAACCTTTACCAAAATAACCCTAACCATAACCCAAACCCAAATAACCATAACCCTAACCCTAACCCTAACCATAACCCTAACCCTAACCCTAACCCTAGCCCAAATAACCCTAACCCTAACCCTAACCCTGACCCTAAACCTAACCCTAAACCAAATAACCCTAACCCTAACCCTAAACCAACTAGCCCTAACACTAACCATAAGCCTAACCTTTACCAAAATAACCCTAACCATAACCCAAACCCAACTAACCATAACCCTAACCCTAACCCTAACCCTAACCCTAGCCCAAATAACCCTAACCCTAACCCTGACCCTAAACCTAACCCTAAACCAAATAACCCTAACCCTAACCCTAAACCAACTAGCCCTAACACTAACCATAAGCCTAACCTTTACCAAAATAACCCTAACCATAACCCAAACCCAACTAACCATAACCCTAACCCTAACCCTAACCCTAACCCTAACCCTAGCCCAAATAACCCTAACCCTAACCCTGACCCTAAACCTAACCCTAAACCAAATAACCCTAACCCTAACCCTAAACCAACTAGCCCTAACACTAACCATAAGCCTAACCTTTACCAAAATAACCCTAACCATAACCCTAACCCAACTAACCATAACCCTAACCCTAACCCTAACCCTAACCCTAGCCCGAATAACCCTAACCCTAACCCTAACCCTGACCCTAAACCTAACCCTAAACCAAATAACCCTAACCCTAACCCTAAACCAACTAGCCCTAACACTAACCATAAGCCTAACCTTTACCAAAATAACCCTAACCATAACCCTAACCCAACTAACCATAACCCTAACCCTAACCCTAACCCTAACCCTAGCCCAAATAACCCTAACCCTAACCCTAACCCTGACCCTAAACCTAACCCTAAACCAAATAACCCTAACCCTAACCCTAAACCAACTAGCCCTAACACTAACCATAAGCCTAACCTTTACCAAAATAACCCTAACCATAACCCAAACCCAACTAACCCTAACCCTAACCCTAACCCTAACCCTAACCCTAACCCTAACCCTAACCCTAGCCCAAATAACCCTAACCCTAACCCTAACCCTAACCCTAACCTTTACCAAAATAACCCTAACCATAACCCTAACCCAACTAACCATAACCCTAACCCTAACCCTAACCCTAACCCTAACCCTAACCCTAGCCCAAATAACCCTAACCCTAACCCTAACCCTGACCCTAAACCTAACCCTAAACCAAATAACCCTAACCCTAACCCTAAACCAACTAGCCCTAACACTAACCATAAGCCTAACCTTTACCAAAATAACCCTAACCATAACCCAAACCCAACTAACCCTAACCCTAACCCTAACCCTAACCCTAACCCTAGCCCAAATAACCCTAACCCTAACCCTAACCCTGACCCTAAACCTAACCCTAAACCAAATAACCCTAACCCTAACCCTAAACCAACTAGCCCTAACACTAACCATAAGCCTAACCTTTACCAAAATAACCCTAACCATAACCCAAACCCAACTAACCATAACCCTAACCCTAACCCTAACCCTAACCCTAACCCTAGCCCAAATAACCCTAACCCTAACCCTGACCCTAAACCTAACCCTAAACCAAATAACCCTAACCCTAACCCTAAACCAACTAGCCCTAACACTAACCATAAGCCTAACCTTTACCAAAATAACCCTAACCATAACCCTAACCCAACTAACCATAACCCTAACCCTAACCCTAACCCTAACCCTAACCCTAACCCTAACCCTAACCCTAGCCCAAATAACCCTAACCCTAACCCTAACCCTGACCCTAAACCTAACCCTAAACCAAATAACCCTAACCCTAACCCTAAACCAACTAGCCCTAACACTAACCATAAGCCTAACCTTTACCAAAATAACCCTAACCATAACCCTAACCCAACTAACCATAACCCTAACACTAACCCTAACCCTAACCCTAACCCTAACCCTAACCCTAACCCTAGCCCAAATAACCCTAACCCTAACCCTGACCCTAAACCTAACCCTAAACCAAATAACCCTAACCCTAACCCTAAACCAACTAGCCCTAACACTAACCATAAGCCTAACCTTTACCAAAATAACCCTAACCATAACCCAAACCCAACTAACCATAACCCTAACCCTAACCCTAACCCTAACCCTAACCCTAACCCTAACCCTAACCCTAGCCCAAATAACCCTAACCCTAACCCTAACCCTGACCCTAAACCTAACCCTAAACCAAATAACCCTAACCCTAACCCTAAACCAACTAGCCCTAACACTAACCATAAGCCTAACCTTTACCAAAATAACCCTAACCATAACCCAAACCCAACTAACCATAACCCTAACCCTAACCCTACCCCTAACCCTAACCCTAACCCTAGCCCAAATAACCCTAACCCTAACCCTGACCCTAAACCTAACCCTAAACCAAATAACCCTAACCCTAACCCTAAACCAACTAGCCCTAACACTAACCATAAGCCTAACCTTTACCAAAATAACCCTAACCATAACCCAAACCCAACTAACCATAACCCTAACCATAACCCTAACCCTAACCCTAACCCTAACCCTAACCCTAGCCCAAATAACCCTAACCCTAACCCTAACCCTGACCCTAAACCTAACCCTAAACCAAATAACCCTAACCCTAACCCTAAACCAACTAGCCCTAACACTAACCATAAGCCTAACCTTTACCAAAATAACCCTAACCATAACCCTAACCCAACTAACCGTAACCCTAACACTAACCCTAACCCTAACCCTAACCCTAACCCTAGCC
>NW_028276530.1:67500-72500 GCF_052056855.1 Sturnus vulgaris
CCTAACCCTAACCCTGACCCTAAACCTAACCCTAAACCAAATAACCCTAACCCTAACCCTAAACCAACTAGCCCTAACACTAACCATAAGCCTAACCTTTACCAAAATAACCCTAACCATAACCCAAACCCAACTAACCATAACCCTAACCCTAACCCTAACCCTAACCCTAACCCTAGCCCAAATAACCCTAACCCTAACCCTAACCCTGACCCTAAACCTAACCCTAAACCAAATAACCCTAACCCTAACCCTAAACCAACTAGCCCTAACACTAACCATAAGCCTAACCTTTACCAAAATAACCCTAACCATAACCCAAACCCAACTAACCATAACCCTAACCCTAACCTAACCCTAACCCTAACCCTAACCCTAACCCTAACCCTAGCCCAAATAACCCTAACCCTAACCCTAACCCTGACCCTAAACCTAACCCTAAACCAAATAACCCTAACCCTAACCCTAAACCAACTAGCCCTAACACTAACCATAAGCCTAACCTTTACCAAAATACCCCTAACCATAACCCAAACCCAACTAACCATAACCCTAACCCTAACCCTAACCCTAACCCTAACCCTAACCCTAGCCCAAATAACCCTAACCCCAACCCTAACCCTGACCCTAAACCTAACCCTAAACCAAATAACCCTAACCCTAACCCTAAACCAACTAGCCCTAACACTAACCATAAGCCTAACCTTTACCAAAATAACCCTAACCATAACCCAAACCCAACTAACCATAACCCTAACCCTAACCCTAACCCTAGCCCAAATAACCCTAACCCTAACCCTAACCCTGACCCTAAACCTAACCCTAAACCAAATAACCCTAACCCTAACCCTAAACCAACTAGCCCTAACACTAACCATAAGCCTAACCTTTACCAAAATAACCCTAACCATAACCCTAACCCAACTAACCATAACACTAACCCTAACCCTAACCCTAACCCTAGCCCAAATAACCCTAACCCTAACCCTAACCCTGACCCTAAACCTAACCCTAAACCAAATAACCCTAACCCTAACCCTAAACCAACTAGCCCTAACACTAACCATAAGCCTAACCTTTACCAAAATAACCCTAACCATAACCCTAACCCAACTAACCATAACCCTAACCCTAACCCTAACCCTAACCCTAGCCCAAATAACCCTAACCCTAACCCTAACCCTGACCCTAAACCTAACCCTAAACCAAATAACCCTAACCCTAAACCAACTAGCCCTAACACTAACCATAAGCCTAACCTTTACCAAAATAACCCTAACCATAACCCAAACCCAACTAACCATAACCCTAACCCTAACCCTAACCCTAACCCTAACCCTAACCCTAACCCTAGCCCAAATAACCCTAACCCAACCCTAACCCTGACCCTAAACCTAACCCTAAACCAAATAACCCTAACCCTAACCCTAAACCAACTAGCCCTAACACTAACCATAAGCCTAACCTTTACCAAAATAACCCTAACCATAACCCAAACCCAACTAACCATAACCCTAACCCTAACCCTAACCCTAGCCCAAATAACCCTAACCCTAACCCTAACCCTGACCCTAAACCTAACCCTAAACGAAATAAACCTAACACTAACCCTAAACCAACTAGCCCTAACACTAACCATAAGCCTAACCTTTACCAAAATAACCCTAACCATAACCCAAACCCAACTAACCATAACCCTAACCCTAACCCTAACCCTAACCCTAGCCCAAATAACCCTAACCCTAACCCTAACCCTGACCCTAAACCTAACCCTAAACCAAATAACCCTAACCCTAACCCTAAACCAACTAGCCCTAACACTAACCATAAGCCTAACCTTTACCAAAATAACCCTAACCATAACCCTAACCCAACTAACCATAACCCTAACCCTAACCCTAACCCTAACCCTAACCCTAACCCTAACCCTAGCCCAAATAACCCTAACCCTAACCCTAACCCTGACCCTAAACCTAACCCTAAACCAAATAACCCTAACCCTAACCCTAAACCAACTAGCCCTAACACTAACCATAAGCCTAACCTTTACCAAAATAACCCTAACCATAACCCTAACCCAACTAACCCTAACCCTAACCCTAACCCTAACCCTAACCCTAGCCCAAATAACCCTAACCCTAACCCTAACCCTGACCCTAAACCTAACCCTAAACCAAATAACCCTAACCCTAACCCTAAACCAACTAGCCCTAACACTAACCATAAGCCTAACCTTTACCAAAATAACCCTAACCATAACCCTAACCCAACTAACCATAACCCTAACCCTAACCCTAACCCTAACCCTAGCCCAAATAACCCTAACCCTAACCCTAACCCTGACCCTAAACCTAACCTAAAACCAAATAACCCTAACCCTAACCCTAAACCAACTAGCCCTAACACTAACCATAAGCCTAACCTTTACCAAAATAACCCTAACCATAACCCTAACCCAACTAAAAATAACCCTAACCCTAACCCTAACCCTAACCCTAGCCCAAATAACCCTAACCCTAACCCTAACCCTGACCCTAAACCTAACCCTAAACCAAATAACCCTAACCCTAACCCTAAACCAACTAGCCCTAACACTAACCATAAGCCTAACCTTTACCAAAATAACCCTAACCATAACCCAAACCCAACTAACCATAACCCTAACCCTAACCCTAACCCTAACCCTGACCCTAAACCTAACCCTAAACCAAATAACCCTAACCCTAACCCTAAACCAACTAGCCCTAACACTAACCATAAGCCTAACCTTTACCAAAATAACCCTAACCATAACCAAAACCCAACTAACCATAACCCTAACCCTAACCCTAACCCTAACCCTAGCCCGAATAACCCTAACCCTAACCCTGACCCTAAACCTAACCCTAAACCAAATAACCCTAACCCTAACCCTAAACCAACTAGCCCTAACACTAACCATAAGCCTAACCTTTACCAAAATAACCCTAACCATAACCCAAACCCAACTAACCATAACCCTAACCCTAACCCTAACCCTAACCCTAACCCTAACCCTAACCCTAACCCTAACCCTACCCCAAATAACCCTAACCCTAACCCTAACCCTGACCCTAAACCTAACCCTAAACCAAATAACCCTAACCCTAACCCTAAACCAACTAGCCCTAACACTAACCATAAGCCTAACCTTTACCAAAATAACCCTAACCATAACCCAAACCCAAATAACCATAACCCTAACCCTAACCCTAACCATAACCCTAACCCTAACCCTAACCCTAGCCCAAATAACCCTAACCCTAACCCTAACCCTGACCCTAAACCTAACCCTAAACCAAATAACCCTAACCCTAACCCTAAACCAACTAGCCCTAACACTAACCATAAGCCTAACCTTTACCAAAATAACCCTAACCATAACCCAAACCCAACTAACCATAACCCTAACCCTAACCCTAACCCTAACCCTAGCCCAAATAACCCTAACCCTAACCCTGACCCTAAACCTAACCCTAAACCAAATAACCCTAACCCTAACCCTAAACCAACTAGCCCTAACACTAACCATAAGCCTAACCTTTACCAAAATAACCCTAACCATAACCCAAACCCAACTAACCATAACCCTAACCCTAACCCTAACCCTAACCCTAACCCTAGCCCAAATAACCCTAACCCTAACCCTGACCCTAAACCTAACCCTAAACCAAATAACCCTAACCCTAACCCTAAACCAACTAGCCCTAACACTAACCATAAGCCTAACCTTTACCAAAATAACCCTAACCATAACCCTAACCCAACTAACCATAACCCTAACCCTAACCCTAACCCTAACCCTAGCCCGAATAACCCTAACCCTAACCCTAACCCTGACCCTAAACCTAACCCTAAACCAAATAACCCTAACCCTAACCCTAAACCAACTAGCCCTAACACTAACCATAAGCCTAACCTTTACCAAAATAACCCTAACCATAACCCTAACCCAACTAACCATAACCCTAACCCTAACCCTAACCCTAACCCTAGCCCAAATAACCCTAACCCTAACCCTAACCCTGACCCTAAACCTAACCCTAAACCAAATAACCCTAACCCTAACCCTAAACCAACTAGCCCTAACACTAACCATAAGCCTAACCTTTACCAAAATAACCCTAACCATAACCCAAACCCAACTAACCCTAACCCTAACCCTAACCCTAACCCTAACCCTAACCCTAACCCTAGCCCAAATAACCCTAACCCTAACCCTAACCCTAACCCTAACCCTAACCTTTACCAAAATAACCCTAACCATAACCCTAACCCAACTAACCATAACCCTAACCCTAACCCTAACCCTAACCCTAACCCTAACCCTAGCCCAAATAACCCTAACCCTAACCCTAACCCTGACCCTAAACCTAACCCTAAACCAAATAACCCTAACCCTAACCCTAAACCAACTAGCCCTAACACTAACCATAAGCCTAACCTTTACCAAAATAACCCTAACCATAACCCAAACCCAACTAACCCTAACCCTAACCCTAACCCTAACCCTAACCCTAGCCCAAATAACCCTAACCCTAACCCTAACCCTGACCCTAAACCTAACCCTAAACCAAATAACCCTAACCCTAACCCTAAACCAACTAGCCCTAACACTAACCATAAGCCTAACCTTTACCAAAATAACCCTAACCATAACCCAAACCCAACTAACCATAACCCTAACCCTAACCCTAACCCTAACCCTAACCCTAGCCCAAATAACCCTAACCCTAACCCTGACCCTAAACCTAACCCTAAACCAAATAACCCTAACCCTAACCCTAAACCAACTAGCCCTAACACTAACCATAAGCCTAACCTTTACCAAAATAACCCTAACCATAACCCTAACCCAACTAACCATAACCCTAACCCTAACCCTAACCCTAACCCTAACCCTAACCCTAACCCTAGCCCAAATAACCCTAACCCTAACCCTAACCCTGACCCTAAACCTAACCCTAAACCAAATAACCCTA
>NW_028276530.1:77500-80000 GCF_052056855.1 Sturnus vulgaris
CCTAACCCTAAACCAACTAGCCCTAACACTAACCATAAGCCTAACCTTTACCAAAATAACCCTAACCATAACCCAAACCCAACTAACCATAACCCTAACCCTAACCCTAACCCTAGCCCAAATAACCCTAACCCTAACCCTAACCCTGACCCTAAACCTAACCCTAAACCAAATAACCCTAACCCTAACCCTAAACCAACTAGCCCTAACACTAACCATAAGCCTAACCTTTACCAAAATAACCCTAACCATAACCCTAACCCAACTAACCATAACACTAACCCTAACCCTAACCCTAACCCTAACCCTAGCCCAAATAACCCTAACCCTAACCCTAACCCTGACCCTAAACCTAACCCTAAACCAAATAACCCTAACCCTAACCCTAAACCAACTAGCCCTAACACTAACCATAAGCCTAACCTTTACCAAAATAACCCTAACCATAACCCAAACCCAACTAACCATAACCCTAACCCTAACCCTAACCCTAACCCTAACCCTAACCCTAGCCCAAATAACCCTAACCCTAACCCTAACCCTGACCCTAAACCTAACCCTAAACCAAATAACCCTAACCCTAACCCTAAACCAACTAGCCCTAACACTAACCATAAGCCTAACCTTTACCAAAATAACCCTAACCATAACCCTAACCCAACTAACCCTAACCCTAACCCTAACCCTAACCCTAACCCTAACCCTAGCCCAAATAACCCTAACCCTAACCCTAACCCTGACCCTAAACCTAACCCTAAACCAAATAACCCTAACCCTAACCCTAAACCAACTAGCCCTAACACTAACCATAAGCCTAACCTTTACCAAAATAACCCTAACCATAACCCTAACCCAACTAACCATAACCCTAACACTAACCCTAACCCTAACCCTAACCCTAACCCTAACCCTAACCCTAGCCCAAATAACCCTAACCCTAACCCTAACCCTGACCCTAAACCTAACCCTAAACCAAATAACCCTAACCCTAACCCTAAACCAACTAGCCCTAACACTAACCATAAGCCTAACCTTTACCAAAATAACCCTAACCATAACCCAAACCCAACTAACCCTAACCCTAACCCTAACCCTAACCCTAACCCTAACCCTAACCCTAACCCTAGCCCAAATAACCCTAACCCTAACCCTAACCCTGACCCTAAACCTAACCCTAAACCAAATAACCCTAACCCTAACCCTAAACCAACTAGCCCTAACACTAACCATAAGCCTAACCTTTACCAAAATAACCCTAACCATAACCCAAACCCAACTAACCATAACCCTAACCCTAACCCTACCCCTAACCCTAACCCTAACCCTAGCCCAAATAACCCTAACCCTAACCCTGACCCTAAACCTAACCCTAAACCAAATAACCCTAACCCTAACCCTAAACCAACTAGCCCTAACACTAACCATAAGCCTAACCTTTACCAAAATAACCCTAACCATAACCCAAACCCAACTAACCATAACCCTAACCATAACCCTAACCCTAACCCTAACCCTAACCCTAACCCTAACCCTAGCCCAAATAACCCTAACCCTAACCCTAACCCTGACCCTAAACCTAACCCTAAACCAAATAACCCTAACCCTAACCCTAAACCAACTAGCCCTAACACTAACCCTAAGCCTAACCTTTACCAAAATAACCCTAACCATAACCCAAACCCAACTAACCATAACCCTAACCCTAACCCTAACCCTAACCCTAACCCTAGCCCAAATAACCCTAACCCTAACCCTGACCCTAAACCTAACCCTAAACCAAATAACCCTAACCCTAACCCTAAACCAACTAGCCCTAACACTAACCATAAGCCTAACCTTTACCAAAATAACCCTAACCATAACCCTAACCCAACTAACCATAACCCTAACCCTAACCCTAACCCTAACCCTAACCCTAACCCTAACCCTAACCCTAGCCCAAATAACCCTAACCCTAACCCTAACCCTGACCCTAAACCTAACCCTAAACCAAATAACCCTAACCCTAACCCTAAACCAACTAGCCCTAACACTAACCATAAGCCTAACCTTTACCAAAATAACCCTAACCATAACCCTAACCCAACTAACCATAACCCTAACACTAACCCTAACCCTAACCCTAACCCTAACCCTAACCCTAACCCTAGCCCAAATAACCCTAACCCTAACCCTGACCCTAAACCTAACCCTAAACCAAATAACCCTAACCCTAACCCTAAACCAACTAGCCCTAACACTAACCATAAGCCTAACCTTTACCAAAATAACCCTAACCATAACCCAAACCCAACTAACCATAACCCTAACCCTAACCCTAACCCTAACCCTAACCCTAACCCTAACCCTAGCCCAAATAACCCTAACCCTAACCCTAACCCTGACCCTAAACCTAACCCTAAACCAAATAACCCTAACCCTAACCCTAAACCAACTAGCCCTAACACTAACCATAAGCCTAACCTTTACCAAAATAACCCTAACCATAACCCAAACCCAA
>NW_028276530.1:85000-124145 GCF_052056855.1 Sturnus vulgaris
CCTAACCCTAACCCTGACCCTAAACCTAACCCTAAACCAAATAACCCTAACCCTAACCCTAAACCAACTAGCCCTAACACTAACCATAAGCCTAACCTTTACCAAAATAACCCTAACCATAACCCTAACCCAACTAACCCTAACCCTAACCCTAACCCTAACCCTAACCCTAACCCTAGCCCAAATAACCCTAACCCTAACCCTAACCCTGACCCTAAACCTAACCCTAAACCAAATAACCCTAACCCTAACCCTAAACCAACTAGCCCTAACACTAACCATAAGCCTAACCTTTACCAAAATAACCCTAACCATAACCCTAACCCAACTAACCATAACCCTAACACTAACCCTAACCCTAACCCTAACCCTAACCCTAACCCTAACCCTAGCCCAAATAACCCTAACCCTAACCCTAACCCTGACCCTAAACCTAACCCTAAACCAAATAACCCTAACCCTAACCCTAAACCAACTAGCCCTAACACTAACCATAAGCCTAACCTTTACCAAAATAACCCTAACCATAACCCAAACCCAACTAACCATAACCCTAACCCTAACCCTAACCCTAACCCTAACCCTAGCCCAAATAACCCTAACCCTAACCCTAACCCTGACCCTAAACCTAACCCTAAACCAAATAACCCTAACCCTAACCCTAAACCAACTAGCCCTAACACTAACCATAAGCCTAACCTTTACCAAAATAACCCTAACCATAACCCAAACCCAACTAACCATAACCCTAACCCTAACCCTACCCCTAACCCTAACCCTAACCCTAGCCCAAATAACCCTAACCCTAACCCTGACCCTAAACCTAACCCTAAACCAAATAACCCTAACCCTAACCCTAAACCAACTAGCCCTAACACTAACCATAAGCCTAACCTTTACCAAAATAACCCTAACCATAACCCAAACCCAACTAACCATAACCCTAACCATAACCCTAACCCTAACCCTAACCCTAACCCTAACCCTAACCCTAGCCCAAATAACCCTAACCCTAACCCTAACCCTGACCCTAAACCTAACCCTAAACCAAATAACCCTAACCCTAACCCTAAACCAACTAGCCCTAACACTAACCATAAGCCTAACCTTTACCAAAATAACCCTAACCATAACCCTAACCCAACTAACCATAACCCTAACACTAACCCTAACCCTAACCCTAACCCTAACCCTAACCCTAACCCTAGCCCAAATAACCCTAACCCTAACCCTAACCCTGACCCTAAACCTAACCCTAAACCAAATAACCCTAACCCTAACCCTAAACCAACTAGCCCTAACACTAACCATAAGCCTAACCTTTACCAAAATAACCCTAACCATAACCCAAACCCAACTAACCATAACCCTAACCCTAACCCTAACCCTAGCCCAAATAACCCTAACCCTAACCCTGACCCTAAACCTAACCCTAAACCAAATAACCCTAACCCTAACCCTAAACCAACTAGTCCTAACACTAACCATAAGCCTCACCTTTACCAAAATAACCCTAACCATAACCCTAACCCACCTAACCACAACCCTAACCCTAACCCTAACCCTAACCCTAACCCTAGCCCAAATAACCCTAACCCTAAACCTAACCCTGACCCTAAACCTAACCCTAAACCAAATAACCCTAACCCTAACCCTAAACCAACTAGCCCTAACACTAACCATAAGCCTAACCTTTACCAAAATAACCCTAACCATTACCCAAACATAACTAAACATAACCCTAACCCTAACCCTAACCCTAACCCTAACCCTAACCCTAACCCTAGCCCAAATAACCCTAACCCTAACCTTAACCCTAGCCCAAATAACCCTAACCCTAACCCTGACCCTAAACCTAACCCTAAACCAAATAACCCTAACCCTAACCCTAAACCAACTAGCCGTAACACTAACCATAAGCCTAACCTTTACCAAAATAACCCTAACCATAACCCATACCCAACTAACCCTAACCCTAACCCTAACCCTAACCCTAACCCTAACCCTAGCCCAAATAACCCTAACCCTAACCCTAAACCAACTAGCCCTAACACTAACCATAAGCCTAACCTTTACCAAAATAACCCTAACCATAACCCAAACCCAACTAACCATAACCCTAACCCTAACCCTAACCCTAACCCTAACCCTAACCCTAGCCCAAATAACCCTAACCCTAACCCTAACCCTGACCCTAAACCTAAACCTAAACCAAATAACCCTAACCCTAACCCTAAACCAACTAGCCCTAACACTAACCATAAGCCTAATCTTTACCAAAATAACCCTAACCATTACCCAAACCCAACTAACCCTAACCCTAACCCTAACCCTAACCCTAGCCCATATAACCCTAACCCTAACCCTAACCCTGACCCTAAACCTAACCCTAAACCAAATAACCCTAACCCTAACCCTAAACCAACTAGCCCTAACACTAACCATAAGCCTAACCTTTACCAAAATAACCCTAACCATAACCCAAACCCAACTAACCATAACCCTAACCCTAACCCTAACCCTAACCCTAACCCTGACCCTAAACCTAACCCTAAACCAAATAACCCTAAACCTAACCCTAAACCATATAACCCTAACCCTAACCCTAAACCAACTAGCCCTAACACTAACCATAAGCCTAACCTTTACCAAAATAACCCTAACCATAACCCAAACCCAACTAACCCTAACCCTAACCCTAACCCTAACCCTAACCCTAGCTCAAATAACCCTAACCCTAACCCTGACCCTAAACCAAACCCTAAACCAAATAACCCTAACCCTAACCCTAAACCAACTAGTCCTAACACTAACCATAAGCCTAACCTTTACAAAATAACCCTAACCATAACCCTAACCCTAACCCTAACCCTAGCCCAAATAACCCTAACCCTAACCCTAACCCTAGCCCAAATAACCCTAACCCTAACCCTGACCCTAAACCTAACCCTAAACCAAATAACCCTAACCCTAACCCTAAACCAACTAGCCGTAACACTAACCATAAGCCTAACCTTACCAAAATAACCCTAACCATAACCCAAACCCAACTAACCACAACCCTAACCCTAACCCTAACCCTAACCCTAGCCCAAATAACCCTAACCCTAACCCTGACCCTAAACCTAACCCTAAACCAAATAACCCTAACCCTAACCCTAAACCAACTAGCCCTAACACTAACCATAAGCCTAACCTTTACCAAAATAACCCTAACCATAACCCAAACCCAACTAACCCTAACCCTAACCCTAACCCTAACCCTAACCCTAACCCCTAACCCCTAACCCTAACCCTAACCCTAACCCAACTAACCATAACCCAAACCCAACTAACCATAACCCTAACCCTAACCCTAACCCTAACCCTAGCCCAAATAACCCTAACCCTAACCCTGACCCTAAACCTAAACCTAAACCAAATAACCCTAACCCTAACCCTAAACCAACTAGCCCTAACACTAACCATAAGCCTAACCTTTACCAAAATAACCCTAACCATTACCCAAACCCAACTAAACATTACCCTAACCCTAACCCTAACCCTAACCCTAGCCCATATAACCCTAACCATAACCCTAACCCTGACCCTAAACCTAACCCTAAACCAAATAACCCTAACCCTAACCCTAAACCAACTAGCCCTAACACTAACCATAAGCCTAACCTTTACCAAAATAACCCTAACCATAACCCAAACCCAACTAACCATAACCCTAACCCTAACCCTAACCCTAACCCTAACCCTGACCCTAAACCTAACCCTAAACCAACTAGCCCTAACACTAACCATAAGCCTAACCTTTACCAAAATAACCCTAACCATAACCCTAACCCAACTAACCCTAACCCTAGCTCAAATAACCATAACCCTAACCCTAACCCTGACCCTAAACCTAACCCTAAACCAAATAACCCTAACCCTAACCATAAACCAACTAGTCCTAACACTAACCATAAGCCTAACCTTTACCAAAATAACCCTAACCATAACCCAAACCCAACTAACCATAACCCTAACCCTAACCCTAACCCTAACCCTAACCCTAACCCTAGCCCAAATAACCCTAACCCTAACCCTGACCCTAAACCTAACCCTAAACCAAATAACCCTAACCCTAACCCTAAACCAACTAGCCCTAACACTAACCCTAAGCCTAACCTTTACCAAAATAACCCTAACCATAACCCTAACCCAACTAACCATAACCCTAACCCTAACCCTAACCTTAACCCTAACCCTAGCCCAAATAACCCTAACCCTAACCCTAACCCTGACCCTAAACCTAACCCTAAACCAAATAACCCTAACCCTAACCCTAAACCAAATAGCCCTAACACTAACCATAAGCCTAACCTTTACCAAAATAACCCTAACCATAACCCAAACCCAACTAACCCTAACCCTAACCCTAACCCTAACCCTAGCTCAAATAACCCTAACCCTAACCCTGACCCTAAACCTAACCCTAAACCAAATAACCCTAACCCTAACCCTAAACCAACTAGTCCTAACACTAACCATAAGCCTAACCTTTACCAAAATAACCCTAACCATAACCCTAACCCTAACCCTAGCCCAAATAACCCTAACCCTAACCCTAACCCTAGCCCAAATAACCCTAACCCTAACCCTGACCCTAAACCTAACCCTAAACCAAATAACCCTAACCCTAACCCTAAACCAACTAGCCGTAACACTAACCATAAGCCTAACCTTACCAAAATAACCCTAACCATAACCCAAACCCAACTAACCACAACCCTAACCCTAACCCTAACCCTAACCCTAACCCTAGCCCAAATAACCCTAACCCTAACCCTAACCCTGACCCTAAACCTAACCCTAAACCAAATAACCCTAACCCTAACCCTAAACCAACTAGCCCTAACACTAACCATAAGCCTAACCTTTACCAAAATAACCCTAACCATAATCCAAACCCAACTAACCATAACCCTAACCCTAACCCTAGCACCAAATAACCCTAACCCTAACCCTAACCCTGACCCTAAACCTAAACCAAATAACCCTAACCCTAACCCTAAACCAACTAGCCCTAACACTAACCATAAGCCTAACCTTTACCAAAATAACCCTAACCATTACCCAAACCCAACTAACCATAACCCTAACCCTAACCCTAACCCTAACCCTAGCCCATATAACCCTAACCCTAACCCTAACCCTGACCCTAAACCTAACCCTAAACCAAATAACCCTAACCCTAACCCTAAACCAACTAGCCCTAACACTAACCATAAGCCTAACCTTTACCAAAATAACCCTAACCATAACCCAAACCCAACTAACCCGTACCCTAACCCTAACCCGTACCCTAACCCTAACCCTAACCCTAAACCCTAACCCTAACCCGTACCCTAACCCGTACCCTAACCCGTACCCTAACCCTAACCCGTACCCTAACCCGTACCCTAACCCGTACCCTAACCCGTACCCTAACCCGTACCCTAACCCGTACCCTAACCCTAACCCGTACCCCAACCCTAACCCGTACCCTAACCCTAACCCGTACCCTAACCCGTACCCTAACCCGTACCCTAACCCGTACCCTAACCCTAACCCTAACCCTAACCCTAACCCTAACCCTAACCCGTACCCTAACCCGTACACTAACCCGTACCCTAACCCTAACCCGTACCCTAACCCTAACCCGTACCCTAACCCTAACCCGTACCCTAACCCTAACCCGTACCCTAACCCTAACCCTAACCCGTACCCTAACCCTAACCCGTACCCTAACCCTAACCCTAACCCGTACCCTAACCCGTACCCTAACCCTAACCCTAACCCTAACCCGTACCCTAACCCTAACCCTAACCCGTACCCTAACCCGTACCCGTACCCTAACCCGTACCCTAACCCTAACCCGTACCCTAACCCTAACCCGTACCCTAACCCGTACCCTAACCCTAACCCGTACCCTAACCCTAACCCGTACCCTAACCCTAACCCTAACCCCTAACCCTAACCCAAACCCTAACCCTAACCCTAACCCGTACCCTAACCCTAACCCGTACCCTAACCCTAACCCTAACCCGTACCCTAACCCTAACCCGTACCCTAACCCTAACCCTAACCCTAACCCTAACCCTAACTTTACCCTCTACCCATACCCTAACCCGTACGCTAACCCTAAACCATACCCTAACCCGTACGCTAACACTCACCGGTACCCTAAGCCGTACCCGTACCCTAACCCGTACCCTAACACTAACCTGTACCCTTACCCATACCCAACTATAACCCCAACCCTAACCTTTACCCCTTACCCCAACCCCAAGACGGAGACTAAGCCCAAGTCTAAGTCCAACCCCAAACCCTAACCTGGGCACCTCATCCCCCCAGCTCCCATGACCCATTAGGCCCCTGGCCTCTGAACCCCTGGCCCATGGGTCCACTGTCCCCCTAGCCCCAAAGTCCCGTGGCCGCAAGGCCCCATGACCACCTGGCCCTGCTGACCTGTGAGCCACCTTGCCCTAGGATGCCCAGGCCCCCTAACGCACTGACTGTCTGGCCTCTGGTCCCCCCCGGCCCCCTAGCCCCCATGCCCCTGACCCAGACCCACCTCCAATACCCCACGCCTGCACCAATTTCGGCACACAGATCTCCCCATCTGGATGACACCCCTACAGCGTCTACCCCGATAACGGCTTCTAAACCTGGCACGAGCGATTTCAGAGTCAATCATTTCAGACACCCCTTTTGCCCCAGCCCCTGTGATTTCAGCTCTTTTTCAAACCACAAGCTTTATTCAACTGCCAGCTCTGCTCTTCTGACTTCACCTGAGACTTTCTCCATCTCTGCAAGAGCAATCTTCTCCACCTTCAATGCACAGCATCTGTGTCTTGGCTCCAGCCCCGCACCAATTCACCGCCCGCCCCAGAGCCTCGAAGCCTGCCCCAGTCCGTATCCCGCTCCTACGGCGATTTCACCTCCATCCCTTCTAACCCGGCACGAGCGATTTCAGAGTCAATCATTTCAGACACCCCTTTTAGCCCACCCCCTGTGATTTCAGCTCTTTTTCAAACCACAAGCTTTATTCAACTGCCAGCTCTGCTCTTCTGACTTCACCTGAGCCTTTCTCCATCTCTGCAAGAGCAATCTTCTCCACCTTCAATGCACAGCATCTGTGTCTTGGCTCCAGCCCCGCACCAATTCACCTCCCGCCCCAGAGCCTCGAAGCCTGCCCCAGTCCGTATCCCGCTCCTACGGCGATTTCACCTCCATCCCTTCTAACCCGGCACGAGCGATTTCAGAGTCAATCAGTTCAGACACCCCTTTTGCCCCAGCCCCTGTGATTTCAGCTCTTTTTCAAACCACAAGCTTTATTCAACTGCCAGCTCTGCTCTTCTGACTTCACCTGAGCCTTTCTCCATCTCTGCAAGAGCAATCTTCTCCACCTTCAATGCACAGCATCTGTGTCTTGGCTCCAGCCCCGCACCAATTCACCTCCCGCCCCAGAGCCTCGAAGCCTGCCCCAGTCCGTATCCCGCTCCTACGGCGATTTCACCTCCATCCCTTCTAACCCGGCACGAGCGATTTCAGAGTCAATAATTTCAGACACCCCTTTTAGCCCACCCCCTGTGATTTCAGCTCTTTTTCAAACCACAAGCTTTATTCAACTGCCAGCTCTGCTCTTCTGACTTCACCTGAGCCTTTCTCCATCTCTGCAAGAGCAATCTTCTCCACCTTCAATGCACAGCATCTGTGTCTTGGCTCCAGCCCCGCACCAATTCACCTCCCGCCCCAGAGCCTCGAAGCCTGCCCCAGTCCGTATCCCGCTCCTACGGCGATTTCACCTCCATCCCTTCTAACCCGGCACGAGCGATTTCAGAGTCAATCATTTCAGACACCCCTTTTAGCCCACCCCCTGTGATTTCAGCTCTTTTTCAAACCACAAGCTTTATTCAACTGCCAGTTCTTCTGCTTCGCTTCTGGATCCACATTGCTCCGGCTGTGCCATGTAATGGTCTTTCTGCTTTCCACGGCAGGATATTTTTTTTACCTCTCCCTCTCTGTGGTTTGAGCACCTCCTGAACTCATATTTCAGCCACAATCTGAGAATCCTTACCCCTTTAACATCTCTAGACTCCCTTTCATATCCCTTAGTGATTTAATATCCAGCCACACACATACCATCGTGCCTCCATATGCCCTAACACAGCCCCAAAGCAGTTATGTTTTCAAACCTTACCGTATTTCTCCAGCTCTGCTTCCTCAGCTCCAGCCTCTCAGTTTCAGTCTAAGAAGAAAACGCGATTAAATCATATAAAGCTTAGAGATAAGAAAAACATAAAAAAGCACCTTTATTCCCAATACTTGAAACCATATAAATTGCCTCACTGGAGTCCCCCAGACCCAGTAGCCGTCCCCCCTACACGCCACGCCGGGCCCCAGCGGCCGCGCTCCGCCGCGGGCCCCGCCCCTCGGCTGCGCTCCACCCCGCGCCGCTCCGCCCGGCCCGGCCCTGCCGCCCCCCCCCCCCCCGCGCCGCCCGGCCCGGCCCTGCCGCCCCCCCCCCCCCCCGCGCCGCCCGGCCCGGCCCTGCCGCCCCCCCCCCCCCCCCCGCGCCGCCCGGCCCGGCCCTGCCGCCGCCGCCCCCCCGCGCCGCCCGGCCCGGCCCTGCCGCCGCCGCCCCCCCGCGCCGCCCGGCCCGGCCCTGCCGCCCCCCCCCCCCCCCCCCCCCCGCGCCGCCCGGCCCGGCCCTGCCGCCGCCGCCCCCCCGCGCCGCCCGGCCCGGCCCCGCCACCTCCCCCTGGGCCCCGCCCCCCCCACCACCACGCCCCGCAGCTCCGCTCGGGCCTGCCCGCCGACCCACCCCGGGCCCCGGCACCACCCCTAACCGCCGCCCGCCCCCCTCAGATCCCGCCCTTACCTCTTCCGCCGCCGCCTCCGCAGTGCCCCGACCCTGCGAAATACACGCTATTTATGGCCAGGCCAGCCAATCAGAGCCCGAGGCAGTTCCGGCCCGCCTATCAGAACCCCCCATTCCCGCCACGTTCGGCTCCACCCCCATCAGTGCCGTCACCGTGTCCCCGCCCACTGTCCCCGCCTCCTCCCCACTCTCCGCCCCCGCCGGGCCGCCAGGGACCGCCCCTAACAGTAAATATGGCGGCGCCCGTCCGGTCACGTGATACCGGACAAATATGGCGGCCCGCATGAAGTTCTGCTCGCCGGCGTTATGATCTGCGGGGATGTGCTGTCGAGGTCCCGCGGGGGGGTGGGCCGGCCGGCTGACGCGGCGGTGAGCGGCGGTGTTGCGGACGGGTGACCCGGGGGACGCTCGGGTCCCGCGGGGGGGCGAGACGCCGTGGGGCGTTGACGAGATGATGCCAAGAGGCGGGCCGCGGCGCCGAAGTTCGGGGCGGGAGGGACAGCGACGGCGGAGACGCGACGAAGTCGGGCGGAGGGCGGACCCGGTGCCGCGCGGGGGGGCGTGGGCGGCATCGGGACCGGCATGGCCGCGGCTAGCAGGGGACGCGGCGATACCGACACTGGCACGGGGTCCGGCGCTGCTCTCCTGCTCCGCCGCCAGGCGGCGCTGCGCTGCCGTCCTGCCGGGGCTCTGGTCACGCTCCTGCTAATCAATAATCCTAATCCATAATTTGGGGTTGGTTTTTTTTTGGATCGTGACACTTGGCACAGGAGGGACATTGCCGGCACAGCCCCTCCCCTGCAGAGCCCAGGGAAAAGACGTGGTCGCTGCCTTTTTTCCTTAGGAGCTCTCTGTGCATTTTGTCTTTCACTGTGTGTGACCACCTCCTTTCAAGGGCAAACTCGGCTGTCTTCCTGACTCACAGCTGCTTTTATTGCTAAGTTTTCTTTGAAAGAGACATGAGCAGCTGGAACACCGAGCTTGGATGTTGCTGCTCTGCTGGAGAGAGGGGACTGGGGTGTGGAAGGAGTGAAGAACCCCCCAGGCAGTGTGGCGCTGCAGCTCTTACTCGGACTGAGCCTCGTTTGTGGAAATTGATGCTGTTCTGTGCTTCACTAGAAAACCGGTATTTTTTCTTTCCTTCGGGTTATATTTTACTTGTGCATGAATTCAGCTGTGTAATTGCATTCAAGTGTGCAGCCAGTGTGGCCACCTCTGTTTTCCTTTCATTCCTCGGGCAGTAGCAACTGCAGAACCCTATTCCAGGTGGCAATGATTTCTATATTTCAATAACATATTTGTTCTTGATGCAGCACAGCAAGATAGCAGCCATGAGTTTCTAGAAGGGTGTAGGGGTGAGAGGCTGCAGGGCCGGAAGAGCAGCGGTCATATCAGCAGGAGAAGGCTTTCTTACTTCTATTTGTTGCATATCGGGCATAGGTAAGTGCAATGGGAGTGTTCTGTGGCTGCAACAATAGCCTTTAATGCATTAAAAAGTAAAAGCCTTGTGTAGAAAGTGGGGGGAAACAACAGAGATTTAAAGACTAAAGATTTAAGTGACTAACATAAGTAGATGCAATAAAAGGTTAAACAAGGAATGCTAATGGGTAATACTGAGCGATATATCCTTAGACAAAATATTCCTGCTTTATTTTATGCTTGTGCACTTGGACTTTTTTAGGACTGGCTTTGTATTTAAACATTGCCTGATATGCGGCGTGTGTGACTTCGTTACTTACATGCTAAAAAGCAGAGGTTTAGTATCTTCGGTTTTTTAAGGGGAATAATGCCATGTTTATCACATTGTCTGTATTCTTAATTTTCCTCTTTTGTATTTTTTGTTTGCTTGCATATTCTCTGAAAGGTGGAGGGAAGCCAGATGAATTGAAAAAGAATCCAATCTATCTAAGGCTCGATTCTCAAGTAATATTTACATCCCTGAAGAAGCCTAGAAATACATAGTGGGATTTTTAAAAATGCACAGAAAATTCTGGCCATGCTGTTTGCAGAGCTGATGAAGTAATGCTTAAATGCTTATTAGTAATTAATTCATTATTAAATAAATGTATTTATTTTCTTTTTTCCATTACAGTCCATTCTTTTCCTGGCTCATTTAGCCCTGGACTGTGCTTGTATCCAGCCTTACTATGGCTAGATGCTTCGTCTCTGAGAGGCCAAGTGCAGCAACAGCAGGAGGGAGGGAGCAGAGCTGTCTTCTCAAGGGAGTACGGGCGGGAACAAATCTCACTGAAGGAAGTTTCTCAAGATGCTCTGGCTGATGAATTAACTAACGTAGCTCAGAATGAAAGTTGATTTGGAGTCTGAGGTGCTGGTGGTGTGGGGTTTTTTTACCAAATCTTTTTCTCTTTGATTTTAGTTTGAACGGTTCATACCAAATGCAGATGAGATTCCTGTCAACTAACTCTAGTTATCTTAATTCTAAGTGCTCATTTTCAGCTAATTGTCTAGACACTCTCTATCATCAGCGAAGAAATAGAGGCACTTCAGGCGTGATTAATCCCATCCTAAAATAGGTGTCTAAGCTGGGATGAATTGGAAGTAGTCTTCCTCCACCAAATAGCAGGAGAGCGCTGACAACTGGTTAGACAAAGAGGAGCTAAAGACAGGTGAGATGGTCCCCCTCTTTTCTCTCTTGGTGGTTTCACTGACTTAGGAACCGAGTTAGATTTTTCAGTATTTGTGGAATAGTTTGATTGTGTGAAATAGATGCTGGTATCCAATCCACCAGATTCGAGAGTGTGTGAGGCAGAAAATAATGTACCCAGTTTCACTGGTCCTGTGCATGGACAGCCTGTGCTTTGTTAGTGTTTGTCAAATGGTAGCTGAAAAAACAAAATCTGGTGCATAAAGCGTGGCTCATATTCCGGGCTGGGATCAGCCTAGAGATCAGCAGCTACCCACAGGGAAGGCTCCACTTGGTTACTGCTCTGTACAAACAATCTCGCAGAGACACTTGAAAGCTGTCCTCTCTCTCATTTGTTTTCTGAAATGTTAATAAATGAAATAAATATTCTAAATTAAAAACAAATTAAACGCACAGTGTGTGTGCAGCGTAACTCAAAAGTAACTGGAATGGAAGGCATTTCAAGCTGGCAGAAGTATTAGTTCAATGGCATATAAACGGTTTTCTCAATAAAATTCAGAATTAATATCCATTAGAACTTTAATGAAGGTTGAAACTTCCCTCAATAAAGAGAGTAATTAATAACACTTTTTACAGTAGGAATCCTGTACTTTTTATTCCCATGCATTTTTTTGTGTGTGAAATGATGTGAATATGCCATTTAACATTAAATTAGCAAAAATGTTTCTATTTCGAGGTATACTTTGTAATGGAAACAAACCAACTGAAGGCAGTTATTGAACTTTCATTTGCCTCTCCAGAACTAAGGTTCTGCTGAATGTTTTTCGTAATTGGACAATAATGTTTTTCGGACAACAGTGAACCCTTCACTGAGGAAGTGTGGACAAAACAGCCATTTCTGTGAAATGAAACAGCTCACCTCTATGAAAATTTGCTTAAAATTTAAAGGAACTTAAAGGTTTTTAAGCCTGCCCTGATTCTGGGCTGAGATAGGAGAAAATAATGCCGTCAGATTCTCATTAAGGTCTGCCCATCTCTGAAATATTTCCCCTGGATTTTGGTAGCAATTTAAGTATGCCAGTGGAAAAAATTACTGAGTTTCTATGATGTGTTTTGGTTCTTGAGCTACTCATTGTTTTTTCTCTTCCCTTTGTTACTGTAGTTAAGGAAAGGAATACCCAAGGATGGGAGTTTCTCCTAGATTGTATCAGAGCTATCTCTTATTGATATTTATTATACTTACATATATTATTATACTTATTATGCTTACATTTTACTGATATCATCTTAACATAAGAACTGCAAATCCTTAAAATCCCCTGCTCAGTAGGCACAGAAGTCTGTGCTGCAAGACCACGTTTCCTTGCTTGCTGTATGTTATAGTGGAAACAGGCCAATCAGTTAACTGCATAATTGTCTGATTATGGTGCACAATGCAGCATCTTTTCTCATCTAGTTGTTCCTTCAACTGTACCAGACAAGATGCTGTAGATGTTTAAAAAACAGAAGATTCTTCTGTTTTACTTTCATTAGGACATAACTTTTGCTAGCATTCTGATATTTATTGTTCTTTAATTAAGGCGGTTTCTTTCTCTTACCAGACTGTGACTATAAAGACATACACATCATGGGTTATCTTTTTCATCCTTTTAATAATAATAATAATAATAATAATAATAATAATAATAATAATAATAATAATAACATTGTTGCCATTACTTTTCCATTTATTATCGTGACAGATTTTTACAAAGGATTTTAACAAGCAGATTTCTGGAGTTCTTAATGGGGTTGGAAGAATAGCCTATGCATGTCATTGTACATGCATGGTGGAATGATGAACATAAATCACATACCCCCCCACACACACAGAGAAAACAAGGCACTGGTAAGACTGTACAAGTAATAAATGACCGAGAGGTTGTTGATACAATAAAAACTGAGCTTCTAGTGTCAGCAGCCATCTCCAGAGCCTAAAGCTGTGCGTGGCTCTGGGGCTCTCTGTCCCTCTTTCCATAGGTGTTGGAGCCCACGTTGGTGGGCGGGTAAAGGGCCCCGGCGCTGCCGCTGGAGCGCACCAGGAAATCGGCCAAGCGCTGCGTCACACACGTGGCCGTGTTGCATCTCCTCTTCTCCAGCTGGTGACTGCCAAGGTGAAACAAAGACAGCCAGCAGTAAGTCAAACAATGAGCCATCGAGTGTGCCACTTCTCATAGTCATTTGAGCTCTGCTAATGTGGGAGTTCTTTTAATATGTGCACAAATACAGGAACATTAGAATCTTCCCACCACCTACTTTGTTCCTGAAAAAAATCCTTGTGCTGGGTGCTATTATCAGTTTTAATGATGGAGGTTATTCAAATGCAGAGACATGAACTGTCATATGTCGTTTTTATTGATATCCTGCACAGCAGTTTATGACATTTAGAAGACCTGTAATGATAGTATAGGTGAGACACAAAGTGAAAGCAATGATTAAATGTTTAACTTTCAGCTGAACTTCTAAATCTATTTAGAGCTCTTGCTGATATCATGAGGATTACTAACATAATGATGATCACTAACATTTATTCAGTTCTCATGTTTTCACAGAATTACATCCTGCTCTCACTGAAGTGAGTGGTAATATTCCAGTCCACAGCAAGTGGATTAAACCCAAAGACTCTTTCTCCCATCTGCACCACATATCATGAGAAGTAGCAGGCATTGCCAGCTTCTGCCAACTGCAGAATCACTCAGGAGGGTCTTTTGCTCTGTCTCTCTCCCACTTAGCTCTGACTAAACAGAGGTTTCATCTAAAAAAAAAAACCTGCCACATCTCTTTTGAAACACCAGCAAATTGAAAGTTCTGTTGTGGTGAGAGAAAATCCTTTGCTGAATGATACTTTAAAGAGTGTCCGAGGAAGGATCCGTATCTAGAAATAACATTTTATGATCTGAACCGACAGATCATTTACAGAACTCCACGTAAAACCTATGTAGCACGAGGGGTTTTTTTAAATTGCAATGTAATGGTTAGCTTGGGTTTTCAGACTTGTTTCTTAGATTACTGTGTTCTTCCTTCAAACAGAAATACTTGCTCGCAGAGATTGCCTACTGAGTTGTTGCATATTTTCTTGGACTTCTTCATGCTGATATGGCATGAATTAGATATCACTTTGTGGCTAAAATTTACTGTGAAGAGCAGCTATATCCCAGTTTCAAACTCTGAGCAGTTACCAATGTGTTCCTTTGCTTACTGATTATTAAATCTATCATCTAAAATGTCATATAACCTTTTGAAGTTATTTGTATTGATCTAATAATACAAGAGGAAAGGCAGCTATGAAAGGAATGTCTGTCTTATACAGGTTCTTGATTAGTAGATAGGCAGCAGTTCTTAAGCAATTAATATTTTAAATGTGTAATTGCATTACAAGAAAATTGTTGCATAGGGCTTTATATAACCTCCCATTGACTTTCATGGATATTTCTTTTGGTTTTATTCAAGTCCTTACCACACAAGGTTCAAATAGCAACTGGTTCTCACAGAGGTCCTGAAATTGAATTTATAAATAACAATATATTTCAGACAAGTGAAATTCTCTCAGAATCAATTTCTTCTTTTCCTTCTTCCTATGATTAATATTTAATTATGTGATTTTAAAATTGCTTAATTACTGAAAGCATTTTTACCATAAAATAATTCCATTCCAGTAGAGCTGCAGTATTATTAAGAAGGGTATGTTTTCTTTTCTTTCCCCTCCAGGCTTGGAAATCTGATGAACTTTTTAAAAAGGAAGGCGCTTGCAAAATGCACCTTTCTTCACAAGGTAATGTAGAGTTTGCAGCCTCTTTAATTTAAGAAAGTTTATAATCGTAAAATGATCAAATGATTTGAAACAAAGTCCCTGGATTTCACTTTCGACCCTAAATGCTTTGATCTTTTTGTTACAGAAAAGCTGATCTTTATGCTTATAGGAAAGCTCTGTTTAGTAGAAGGATATTTTAATATCTTTTTTTTTTTTTTTTCCTGAGGGAAAAAAAGCAGAAGCAAAGTCTCTCAAATAGCAGGATATCACTGGAACAAAGTTTGCTTCATGATTCAATCTGATATGGCTGGAAGAAACAAGGAAAATCAATACCTTTTTGTCTTTGCTGCTGGTTGTTCTGGCATTTCCTCACTGAGTCCTGAGAGTGTATTGTGTGACATTACAGGCAACATCCATCCTTGTCTCTTGGAAGTACCATCAGATAGATCATCAGCCAGAGACAGTAATCTCTGAACAACAATAAAACAGTGAGCTTGAATAACTCTATTTTTATATTATTTAAGACATGAAAGCAAAAGCAACTCATGCAATAATCTGAACACCTTTTTCCCTAAAAAGAAATAAACATGATTATTTGTCACTCACCCCTCAATAGGTGTAGCTTCCAAACAGCTCAGAGTGACAGAAAGTGCAATGAAGAAAACTGACAACTTCAGGTTGCGCATCTTCCCTTCCAAACTTTCTGAAAAGAATAGTGATTCAAAACTGAAAGCTAACCCAAATACTCTTCAGCACATCCTATCACCGATGCCCATTCTGTCCTAAATCAAGAGCAATTAGTCTTTTTCACAAGCTAGAGTGAGAAAAATGATCCCTTCAAGTTTAGTGACACAATTCAGTTTCAGAAATATAGCTCTCAGCAGTAAATGCTCATTTTCCATCCAGTAGTTTCAATCCTATCCCTTATCTCTGATTTGCGTTTCCTGACATATCCCAGTCTCAAATTCTGGTCCCCAGTGCAGTTTACTTTAAAGCTGTCTTAGTCTTTTCCTGAAAAAATGCTCTTGATTAATAATAGGGGATATAGTGCTTTTCTAAAGGCGCATCTTTTACACTGCAGGGAAAGTAAGAAAAAAGGCAAAGTATTTACCTTTTTGTGGTCACAGATCTAACTGGAGAAGCCAGCAAGCCCTCTTGGTTAGCAGGAAGTGTGCATGCAACAATTCCACGCTTGCATCTGGCTCTGGAGTATCCTTCTCCCTCTTCCTTTCTGGCAAGTCTCACGACTCTTATATATCCTCGACACCTTTCTCAGCTCTGACATCAGGCAGCACAGAGAGACTGTCGTTAATTCCAATCCCTACAGACAGAAAGTGCCCCAGAGAGGAGCAGAGGCAGGTGGGTCATTATTGCACTAGTACATCAGTAAATATTCTCCTGCTGTATGCAGAATGCCCTCGTGAAGGTACTGCAAGAGCATATTGCACATCAGAAATGTAGCCTCAATTTTACAGCTCTGATAAGCTGCTGTGGTTATATTCCCTGTGGGTGTTTTCGTGGGCTAAATAAGGTAACAAAAGTCACAAAGAAAGCCAGAGCAAATGAAACGCCAGGCCACTGGTAATTGAAATACAAGAAAACATGTCTCAGAAAAGATGGAAAAGTTAAAGTTGTGGAGGTTTGCTGTACAATATAGATAGAAAGCAAAGGTATCTGAAGGGATAAAAGCTGTATGATGAATAAGAAAAGAGTGAAAGTTATTTAAATTGACAGATAGAGTTCTCATTCAGGGTAACACGGTAGAAATCATGCACATTTTTCAGTCAAGTTTAAATGTCAATGAAAATTCTGTCGCTATGAATGTAAAATCTCATATTTTAAAAACCAGGTGGATTTGTCATGAGTGAAAATTGAGTCAATTAATGCTTTTCAGAAGGCAAAGACTAGGATTAAAAAGCCAGGAAATGTCAGAAAAGCCAGAAAACGTGCAAATTTATTTCTCTAGTATGCATAAAGCATGGTTGAGGGAAAAATGTACAGCTTTTAATAGACTAAATCCAGTGTTGACGAAATATCTAATTGCAGATTTCCAAGGATACAGATTAGAACCATTTACCTCTGATTTCAGTGGAAATTAGGCAAATCACTTCCCCCTCCCTCTCCCCCCCCCAGAAGTGTGAGAGCTGGAATCCTTCTGCAGTCGACTTAATTTTCTTTTCCTCCTCTCTTTCAGGACAGGAAGAATCACGATTCTCCTGCCATCTTTGCCAAGAGCTGTGGTGTTTGATCAGCCAAAGCCCAGAGGCTTCAGCACCAGAGGTCTGAGCCTGGAGGGCTCCTGGTGCTGCCCGTGCTGTGGGCTATGTCAGAGGATGCAGGGTTCCTCTTTGCCTCCCTGCTGGGATTAACTGCCATGGGAATGTGGGATCTGGGTGAAACTCCAGCTCTCCTGGTGTTCAGGGGAGCAAGGTCTGAGGGACTCCTCTCTGGGGATGTGCGGTGAAGGACTGAATAGTGTGGAAGGAGAGTATTTATAAACTGTATCACTGTTTCTCCCAAAATTGGGGTGGAGCACTGATGGGGGCGGTTGGGTTTGGTCTGGGCCTGTTATTCTTTGTGCAATTTTTAAATTCTCTTGTATGATTTACTGTCCGGTATCTTTCTAACAAAAGCTGACATAAATTTAGATTAAGGATTAGAACTTGGGTCCATTCATTGCAAACATTTGACAAGGCTGGAGGACTGGGGTGGTGACTGCTCTCAGGAAAGGTTACTTATTAATACTGTGTCAGATTTCCCGCAGTGACTGTCAGGCCTGCATGGCTGTGAGTTCGTGCTCTTCTCACTGGGGAAATAAGTTCAGCAAAATTAGAAGTGTTAGAAAAATCCAGCCAAAAATTCCACCTCTGTACCCCCTAAGTTTTCCCAGTTTTTCCCAGCTAGGAGCTGCACAGAAGTCAGGCAGGGGAAGTGACAACAGGGAACAGCTGAAAAATTCAAAGGCACAAAGAGGAAAGGGGAAAGGTTTCAGAAAACAATTCTATGGTCTAAGAATAATTTCTGATTCCCTACTGAGAAGAACACGAACTCACAGCCATTCAGGCCTGACAGTCCCCTGCAGTGAGAGCTCAGCACACATCCACAGAGGCAAGTCCAGCATCTTAAATGAAAAAATAAAAATAAAAACCAGAAGAAAAAGGTGATTTCTTTTGCTTCAGAGTTATTTCAAGTTCTTAAAGCCCAAGCAACATTTGCTCTCGATTTTGGTTGGGTGAATCATGAGCAGTGGGCACGGGTCATGCCATTCATTGAGCAGAAAACCCGGGGTCATTTAGAGGGGACACAAGAACTGTTTGTGTAGCGACCTCGGGCTGCAGAGGGGCAGGAGAAAGGCCAAGGGAGCTCCCCGGGGCCACCAGGGCCTGTGGGGAACAGAATGGACGCTTGGAGTGGAGGTGAGGAGTGGATCTGAGTTCATCTACAGGGAAATAAGGAGGGGATATTCTGGAGTGAAAAGCTGAGGTGATGAGTTCACCCACCTGGGCACGAGTTGTGTTTGCACAAAGTGGGACCAGAGGTGAAGGTCAATCCAAAGTCGATCCTGCTTGACCTCTGAATTCCAGGATAAGTTTTACAAGCTGCCAAATGAGGGAGTAAAAATACACAAAAATGAAACTGAGAGCATTCATGAGGTTCCTGGGAGTCCATTACACTGTTGTCATAGAATTCTTAATGAGTTTTGAGCTTTTAATGACAACAATTCAGTACTTTCTTTGGATTAATCACTGTGTAGGATTTGGGGTTTATCTGGATTTTAAAGGCGTCGTGGTGGCCCTGACACTGCTCAGGAGCTGGTAGGAAAAGCAGGGTCAGAGCTCCTGGCAGGCACAGGGTGTTTTTCCCAGAGTGGATTGGGGAGGAATTGTTTGGGACTTGGTTTGTCCCTCTGGGTGATGCCAGTTGCTGTGATTTGTGTAATTCCATACATTTAACTCCCAATACTTCCCAGCCCAGGAGCTTGAGCTGACAGGGCAGCACACAGATTGTTCTCTGTGCTGTGCCCCGATTTGGGGTTCGCTGTCAGCTTTGCTAGCTCCCGTGAATTATGCCCATAGCCCCGAATTCCCTGCTCAATTCCCTCTGCCATAACCTCACAGCGCCTCATGGAGTGGGGATATACTGTGGCAGGAAGCTCAGCAGCATCGGCACAGGGACAGGTGTATATTCCAAAGAATTTGCTGTTTCAAACCCTCATTCCCCAGCCCCGCCGATGTCCCTGGGGGCACTTGACAGAGTTACCTGGATTTCAGCTGATTTCACCCCCCCGAGCTCGGGCTCCAGGTGATCTTTTCAAGCAGGAGAAGGCAGGGGCCGGAGGCGCTCGTGGCCCGTGCCGAGGCAGTCCCTGGGGCCACGAGAGGACATGTCTCCCTGCAGAATTTCAGTTCTTTCCAGAGCCTCAGCAGTGACAGAGGACAAAGAGGAAGATGAGGAGGAGGAAGAAGGGGGAGAGGGTTTGAGAGGAGGGGAAGCCCAAATCCGTGCTGTGTGCGGAGCTCCGACAGCACGCTGCAGCCCGCAGCTCAGTGTGAGCACGGGGCAGAGGAGGCGATTTCTGGGCATTCAATCACCCTGAGGCGGGCCCGGCACCGCCCCTGCAGCACCGTCCCCAGCACAGCTCGGTACCGCTCCGGGATCACCCGGCCCCGCCCCCGGTGCCGCCCGGGACCACTGGGGACCGCCCCTAAAGCACCGCCCCGGCCCCGCCCGGTCCCGTCCCCGGGACCTCCGTGCCCCGCCTCGCCAAGCCCCGGCTCCGCCCCGAGCCTGCCCGGGCTGCGCCGGGACCATCGCTGGCGGCCCCGCCCCTCTTCCCCGGGCCGAAGCGGGCTGAAGGAGATGTCCGCACGATTGGAAACGCCGCCGAAAATCGCACCCGTGGGATCGGTGTCGGCGTCGTGCGCAGGCATCCCACTAGAGCGAGCGGGCTCCTTGCTGTGCCACCCTCCTTTTGCAGCCAGAGTTAGAAGGTCGGGGAGCGACACCCGAGCCGCCATCTTGGGAGAGGCAGGCGCGCAGTACCGCGCTCTGCCCACAGGGTGGCGCTTGGGAGACAGGCAAGGGATGGAATCAAGGAGTGTCCCAATCCTTGAGGAAATCCCCCGGAATGAACGCCCCAAAAAACCCCGACCAGAACTGAGAAACCTCCTGCCTCTGTATGAGTGCAAAAGGTGTGCAAGGAGTGTGCAAATAGTGTGCATTAGCAATCGATCGGCTGGCATGAGCAATCGATCGCCGATCTAATCGATCGGCAGGCATTGGCAATCGATCGCCGATCTAATCGATCGGCAGGCACGATCAATCGATCGCCGATGTAATCGATCGGCAGTCGCGATCAATCGATCGCCGATCTAATCGATAGGCAGGCATTGGCAATCGATCGCCGTTATAATCGATTGCAGGCACGATCAATCGATCGCCGATATAATCGATCGGCAGTCGCGATCAATCGATCGCCGATCTAATCGATCGGCAGGCATTGGCAATCGATCTCCGATCTAATCGATCCGCAGGCATTAGCAATCGATCGCCGATCGAATCGATCGGCAGGCGCGATCAGTCGATCGCCGATATAATCGATCGGCAGGCATTAGCAATCGATCGCCGATCGAATCGATCCGCAGGCATTAGCAATCGATCGCCGGTCTAATCGATCGGCAGGCATTAGCAATCGAACGCCGATATAATCGATCGGCAGGCGCGATCAATCGATCGCCGATCTAATCGATCGGCAGGCATTAGCAATCGATCGCCGATATAATCGATCGGCAGGCGCGATCAATCGATCGCCGATATAATCGATCGGCAGGCGGATCAATCGATCGCCGAGCTAATCGATCGGCAGGCATTAGCAATCGAACGCCGATCTAATCGATCGGCAGGCGCGATCAATCGATCGCCGGTCTAATCGATCGGCAGGCATTAGCAATCGATCGCCGATCGAATCGATCCGCAGGCGCGATCAATCGATCGCCGGTCTAATCGATCGGCAGGCATTAGCAATCGAACGCCGATATAATCGATCGGCAGGCGCGATCAATCGATCGCCGATATAATCGATCGGCAGGCATTGGCAATCGATCGCCGATATAATCGATCGGCAGTCGCGATCAATCGATCGCCGATCTAATCGATCGGCAGGCATTAGCAATCGAACGCCGATATAATCGATCGGCAGGCGGATCAATCGATCGCCGAGCTAATCGATCGGCAGGCATTAGCAATCGAACGCCGATATAATCGATCGGCAGGCGCAATCAATCGATCGCCGAGCTAATCGATCGGCAGGCATTAGCAATCGAACGCCGATATAATCGATCGGTAGTCGTGATCAATCGATCGCCGATCTAATCCATAGGCACGCATTAGCTATCGATCGCTGATCTGATTTTTCCCGCCATTTTTCATGGATTTTTTCCCCCATTTCTTACTGATTTTTCCCCAATTTTTCATGCATTTTTTCCCGCAATTTTCGTGGATTTTTTCCCATATTTTCCCCATTTCTCACTGATTTTTTTTCCCCCATTTTTCCATGGATATTTCCCGATTTTCCCCCCCATTGCTCACTGATTTTTGCCCCCATTTCTCTCTGAATTTTCCCCCCATTTTCCATGCATTTTTCCCCCCATTAATCGCTGATTTTTTTCCCCATTTATCACTGATATTTGCCCCCATTTCTCTCTGAATTTTTCCTTCCATTTTTCATGCATTTTTCCGCCCATTAATCACTGATTTTCTCCCCATTTATCACTGATTATTGCCCCCATTTTTCACTTATTTTTTCCCCACAGCATCAGCCACCACAGCACGAGCGACAACAGCTCGCTCTGTTCCCGCCATTGCTCATGGATTGTTTCCCTGTTTTCCATGGATTTTTTCCCCATTTCTCACTGATTCCCCCCCCCCCCCATTTCTCACTGAATATTCCCCCATTTTTCATCGACTTTTCCCCCATTTCTCACTGATTTTTTCCCCATTTTTCAAAGATTCCCCCCCCCGTTTTTCACTGATTTTTCTCCATTTCTCACTGATTTTCCCACCATTTTTCATGTGGTTTTTTTCCATTTCTCACTGATGTTTTACCCCATTCTTATTACCATTCTCATAGCTCTATTTTATATTTATACATATTCTTATATTTGCATTATTTCTGTTATACACTAGATTTTTCATAGATATTTGCTACTTATATTTCATTATATTTTACATGTATACCAATCTAGTTCTATTCTTTATATTTTATTTTTATATTAGCTATAAAAACCGTGCCTCTACCCAAATAAAAAGCATTTAAACATTCCTTTTAGACTATATTTAGCTATTTTTTATGGTTCTGTTTTTCATGCATTCTACACCCACCCCTCCCTGTCAATGTTCCGGCACCCAGCATGACCCCCCCCCCCCCCCCCCCATGCCCGACTCACCTGCTCCTCCAGCGCAGCCCGGCTCCCTTTCCCAGGGACCTTGGGGCGCCCCAAACCACGTCGGAGCCCCCAGTCTCCACACCCTCCCCCTCCGTAGGGAACGGGAATGGGATGGGGAGCACACAGGACAAGAAAGGAACACAAAAGACACACTGGACAGAGAGAAGAAAAGGGCTGGAAGCTGGATATGAGGATGAAAGTGGAGCAGCAACAAACCTCAGGACTCTTGACTAGAGAGTGTGGCTGCTGAACGTCTCAAAAAAAACCCCCAGCTCCAACACAACATGCTGTGCTCACGGCTCGGCCTGGGACTCATCAGTGAACATCTCTCTCTTGCCAGGGCCATAAAGCCCCCGAGAAAACACGAGGTGAGGTTGATGTGCTCCGGCTTTGCTCCTGCTCAGCCCTAACCCCAGCCCCTGCTGCCAGCGAGCACCCTGATCTCTGAACCTCTTCTCAGCTTGTTTGTACGCTTCCAAATTCCTTCCTCTTTCTTCAAGCTTCATCTGTTTCCTGGCATTGGGAGAATGACAAGTGTTTAGCACAGCGCAATGAATACAACAGTCTCATTTTCAGAAGACACAACTGAACGAGAACCGACAGCAGCACTGCTTCGAGACAATCTGGGCACACGTTTCCCTTCCAGCAATCTGAGTGTTCTTTTGTGTCACGCCTGAAATTCTGAAAATGGTTTTTTGAGAAAAATTATCCATAACTAGAAAACAATCAAACCAAATAAATAGAACCCCTAGGATATAATAACAGCCCATATACTACAACACTCCAATTCTAATATTAATAAGAAAACAGAAATTAGCTACACAGCATTACCTCAAACAAACACTACATACTGGCAAGAATCAAAGCCACCACAAAATAATTCAAAAACTACCCTATGCCTTATGCTACAGGCTAGAACGCCATCGGCAAACCTTATCAAGGTATCCTTTAAAAACAACGCCCCACCAAAAACAAAAACAACACAAAACGCCATTCAAGAACTCCCTTATCAACACCTGAATGAAAAAACATGGCATTAGATAAATAGACCATAGCCCTTATCATACACCATCTACAAACAAAATAAAGCTATACCATACATCCTCGAAAACCACCTTCAAAGCACATTAGAAAAAAAACTTTCCAGAATTAAAAGCTGTATCTAACAAAAGCCGTCTGATAAAATTAACAACCAAGCCCCCACCATCAGAGCTGCCCCTACTAAACTCCCCATCGTACATATGAAAAATCAGTTTTAAAAACCTACTTCAATTCATTCTGCCTCAAATACAAAGCCATCCAGAAAGTTACCTTCACTCAAAAACAAAAGCGCACGTAGTAAATAACATTAAAAAATAAATCAGCACACTACACACCACAAGCATAAAATATTGAATTAAAACCAAAAATACCCCTATTCATTAAAGAGCCCAGCCGCAAGCTATATTTAACTATAACTTCGTGCAAACGTACACATATCATTAAAATAGATTTCTTTCAGAATACAACTGATGATCTAAAATAGTAAAATGTCCGAGAACGATATTATAATAGGATATCCTCGATCATCCTCCCGCAAATTCTCTCCACTGTATCGTCCGACACACACCAGAAAAAAAAAATCCAGTTTTTACTTTTTTCAGCTAACTTCTCATTTATTAGCTGAGAGGAATGTTGAATTTGTCTTTACAAATGAGCTGTGGATCAGCCTGTAGATAAGGCTAGCACTGAGAGATAAAAGAAACAATGGGATGGATTCCACTGATTGATGAATGGAAAGAGATAGTTGCCTTTACAAACAAACTGCAGGGCTGCTGATAAATGAAATTGGATATCGAAAGATGAAAGAAGCAACGGGGGGAAACTATGAATTCTATAAGAATTAAAAATTAAAAGGGAGGGTTATACATTAGAGGGGAATTTCAGGTATCAGGCGTTCCGGGAAGTCTGTGCCTCTCAAGTACCTCAGCCAATGGGAAAAGAGAGAGGGAAATGCGGCCGGGAAAATAGGATAAAAAGGAGGCTGCGTCCTCCAAAAATTTGAGAGATCCCAGGGGAATGTCCCATGGCCTCTCCCTTTATTCGAATAAAGCAAAAAGGACTCCTCTGTTTCCTTTTTGGACATAAACCGCTGGTGTTTGTGGATTAATTTTCCTGACATTTAGCAACGTATTGTTAAAAAAAAAAAAAAAAAAAAGTGATCCAGAAGAGGGCAACATTGACAGCCATTCCAAGACAGGATGAACAAATGCTTTCACATTGACAGAGGATGCTGCGATGTTCTGAGAACAGAAGATAGAATAAAATAAAGGAAGGTGATGTTACAAGACAGAAAAGGGTAAAATAAAAGGAGTACCTGAGACTGGGGGGCGGGGGGGAAGAAAATGGGGAAATATTAATTGCTACACACTAGGTACAAATGCTTTTTACAAGTAATTTATGAGAAGCAAGCTAAAAGCGTCTTACTGCTGCTAGTGATATCATGCTCCAAGCTCTGCTAATAATTCCTATTTCTAGCAACAGTTAAATTGAACTCACTACATTCCAACTATTTTTCTGCTTGTTTAGATGGCAGATCCGTTTGGAACACACCTTAGTATAGCAAATTCTATGCCCAGGTAGGGACCTCTCAGTTCTTCCATAAAACATTTTCTTCTGCATTATGGCAAGCCTTTGTTTTAGCTTGACAGCTTTCTTGAAACTTAAATTTACGCATGTATCCAAAGACATTTGCAATTCCAGAAATTGGTAGGCACATAATATGGAAAGTAAATAACATTCTCGAGAGGGAGTTGCTTTGTTACTGAGGGGATGAAAAGCAAGGCTAGAGCTAGTAGAACTACCCAAGAAATTGGACTTAACGCAGCTTTTACAAGGCTCAAAGTAGCCATACCGAGATGTTTGAGCTAAAAGCCCCAGTTACCAGACTTACAGGCCTAATAGTTATCACCACACCACATTCCCTGGTTGCAGTATTTTTAACAGCAGTGCAGAACGCTACTGAAAATTATTTTTAGGTTGAATTGTTCTCTCCCCTCACTGCCTGTGTAGCTGTTAGAGGCTTCCAGGAGGCTGGGGAAGCAGACTGCTGGTTTTACTTCCAGACAGGTCACTTCCGTGGTCTGCTGGAGGGCACTTTGAAGCCCGTGTCCTTTTCTTGCTCTATTGTATCTGACAACTTTCCTCCCCCACGTCTGTTTTTTAGCGGGCAGCATTTTTGGAGGGCCAGTCAAAGACCTCAGGCTCCGAGAGAATTCGTCTGCTTTGCTCTGTTTATGTGTGCAACAGATGGGAGCAGCAACTAAGTCAAGTAGTAACTTCTGAGCTGCCCAGTTATCAGTAAACCAAAATATTCTTTTGTGACTCTCGCCAGACGAACATATCATCCTATCCGAGTCACACACTGCCCCTCTGGCATTTTCCAGTCAGACAAAGAATTCCTGGCCCCTTGCATGAACCTCAGCTCTCCACCTTGTTCCAGAAAGAGTTCTAGATCCAAGGCCCAGTGAGCCAGCTACCCTTTGCTGCCCTGAGCAGTATGGAAACAGCCAAGCCCCAGCCCTGCAGCCCTGCCTAACTCGCCTTTGCCTCCCAAACCTGAACCTTTTCCTTGGCTGTGGCATCCTCACTCATGCAATCCTGAAGACAAAAATCTGATTTGGCAGGTGAGGCCGTTTCTAACGCAAAAGCTTCACCAAGGTTTCTCTTCCAACTTCAGCCTTAAACAGTCCTGTCCTCCTCAGACAGCCCCCACCTCCAGCCTTTAGCTGTAAATACTTACTGGTTTATAGCTAATGCTTGCCACCCCTCAAAATTAAGTCTTTTGATATGCATTTACATCCCTCCCTAACCATGTCCTCATCACCCTTCCCAAACTCAGCCTCATCTCCAGGCCTAGAACCTCTCCCTAGGTGAGGGACTGTCCTCGGGTAGGAGTGCTGACAGACCTGTGCATGAGCCCAGCTGCATAGCCCGTGCTAATCCCAGCCCAGCTCTAGCCTTTAAACCCACTGGGGCTTTGGTACTGGAGGCCCAGTTACAGTAACCCCTGTGGCCGTTCCGCTTCCAGGCCATCTGTGAGTTGTGATCCCCCACCCTACACCACTTTGGTGAGAAATGCAATCCTTTCTTACAATAAAGTTTTCATTTTATGTCTAAATTAAAGCATTCAGAGAAAACGTGTAGCAATTATATCAAGACAGACATGACAGGCACCAACATTAGTCTTTCATTACACACTTTTCATGCCTTCTCTCCACAGATTTCTTTGAGGCAACTCTGACTCCTTTTCTCACAGGCAGCTCCACACAGCACCGACTCCTCCTCTCCTCTGTACGACTGGCTAAACCCCAGCCTGTCCCTTCCCCAGCCACCTGAGCCTGTCTGTCCCACACACAGCATCCTCTCACCTTGTCCATCCCTTGCACGGCCACGTGTCCCTTCCTCCTCGCAGCACAGCCAGCAGGCTCCAGCCCACACTGCAGCAGGCTCTGCACCTCCAGCTGGAGCTGTGCTTAGTGAAACTGGCAGCCAGCTGACCCACGCTTTTATAACAACCAGCCTCACTGGGCAGGCAAGGCTGTTTCCACTCCTTGCTAATCAGTACAGCTGTAACTCGTTGGCAACTAGTGCCTTCTGCACTATCCTTACAAACTATTCTCCTACAGAAATGGACCGGAATTCCGCGGGGATTTTCCGGGGATTCCGGGGGGATTTTCTCGGGAATTCCGGGGGGATTTTGTCGGGGATTCCGGGGGGATTTTCTGGGGGATTCCGGGGGGATTTTATCGGGGGTTCCTGGGGGATATTCCCGGGGATTCCGGGGGGATTTTATCGGGGATTCTGGGCATATTTTCTCGCGGATTCCGGGGGGATTTTCTCAGGGATTCCGGGGAGATTTTATCGGGGATTCCGGGGGGATTTTTCCCGGGAAATCCGGGGGGATTTTCCCCGCGATTCCAGGGGGATTTTCCAGGGGATTCCGGGCATATTTTCTCGGGGATTCCTGGGGGATTTTCCAGGGGATTCCATGGGGATTATCCAGGGGATTCCAGGGGGATTTTATCGGGGATACCTGGGGGATTTTCCAGGGGATTCCTGGGGGATTTTCCCGGGGATTCCGGGGGGATTTTCACGGGGATTCCGGGGGGATTTTCACTGGGATTCCGGGGCGATTTTCTCAGGGAATTCCGGGGGATTTTCTCGGGAATTCCGGGAGGATTTTCAGGAGTATTCCGGGGGGATTTTCCCGAGTATTCCGGGGGGATTTTTTCGGGGAGTCCGGGGGGATTTTCCCGGGGATTCCGAGGGGATATTCCCGGGGAATTCCGGGGGGATTTTCTCCGGGATTCCGGGGGGATTTTCCAGGGGTTTCAGCGAGGAATTTCCCGGGGAATTCCCGGTGGATTTTCCCGGGAAATTCCGGGGTGATTTTTTCGGGGAGTCCGGAGGGATTTTACGAGGGATTCCGGGGGGATATTCCCGGGGAATTCCGGGGGATTATCCCGGGGATTCCGGGGGGATTTTCTCGGCGATACCGGGGGGATATTCTCGGGGATTCCGGGATGATTTTCCCGGGGAATTCCAGGGGATTATTCCGGCGATTCCGGGGGGATTTTCTCGGCGATACCGGGGGGATTTTCCAGGAGATGCCGGGGGGATTATCCCGGGGAATTCTAGGGGATTTTCTCGGGGATTCCGGGGGGATTTTCCCGGGAATTCCGGGGGGATTTTCCAGGGGATTTCGTGGGGATTATGCCGGGGAGTCTGGGGCTATTTTCGCGGGGATTCCGGGAGGTTTTTCTCGGGGATTCCGGGGGGATTTTCCCGCGGAATTCCGGGGGGATTTTCTCGGGGATTCCGGCTGGATTTTCCAGGGGATTCCGGGCATATTTTCTCGGGGATTCCGGGGCGATTATCCCGGGGGATTCCGGGGGGATTTTCTCGGGGATTCCGGGGGGATTTTCCCGGGGATTCCGCAGGGATTTTCCCGCGGAATTCCGGGGGGATTTTCTCGGGGAGTCCGGGGAGATTTGCCCGGGGATTCCGGGGGGATTTTCCGGGGGGATTTTCCGTAACCTAACTAACCATAGACCTAACCCTAACCCTAACCCTGACCCTAAACATAACCCTAAACCAAATAACCCTAACCCTAACCCTAAACCAACTAGCCCTAACACTAACCATAAGCCTAACCTTTACCAAAATAACCCTAACCATAACCCTAACCCAACTAACCATAACCCTAACCGTAACCCTAACCCTAGCCCAAATAACCCTAACCCTAACCCTGACCCTAAACCTAACCCTAAACCAAATAACCCTAACCCTAACCCTAAACCAACTAGCCCTAACACTAACCCTAACCTTTACCAAAATAACCCTAACCATAACCCTAACCCTAACTCTAACCCTAACCCTATGCCTAACCCTAACCCTAACCCAAGTAACCCTAACACTAACCGAAATAACCCTAACCATAACCAACTAACCCTAACCCTAACAGAAATAGCCCTAACACTAACCCAAATAACCATAACCCTAACCCTAAACTAACTAACTCTAACCATAACACAAACCCTAACCCTAACCCTAGCCCAAATAACCCTAACCCTAACCCTAACCCTAAACCTAACCCTAAACCTAATAACCCTAACCCTAAACCAACTAGCCCTAACACTAACCATAAGCCTAACCTTTACCAAAATAACCCTAAGCATAACCCTAACCCAACTAACCCTAAACCAAATAACCCTAACCCTAACCCTAAACCAACTAGCCCTAACACTAACCATAAGCCTAACCTTTACCAAAATAACCCTAACCATAACCCTAACCCAACTAACCATAACCCTAACCCTAACCCTAGACCAAATAACCCTAACCATAACCCTGACACTAAACCTAACCCTAAACCAAATAACCCTAACCCTAAACCAACTAGCCCTAACACTAACCATAAGCCTAACCTTTACCAAAATAACCCTAAGCATAACCCTAACCCAACTAACCATAACCCTAACCCTAACTCTAACCCTAACCCTAGCCCAAATAACCCTAACCCTAACCCTAACCCTGACAATAAACCTAACCCTAAACCAAATAACCCTAACCCTAAACCAACTAGCCCTAACACTAACCCTAAGCCTAACCTTTACCAAAATAACCCTAACCATAACCCTAACTAACCATAGACCTAACTATAACCTGAACCCTAACCCTAACCCTAACCCTAGCCCAAATAACCCTAACCCTAACCCTAGGCCAAATAACCCTAACCCTAACAGTAACCCTGACCCTAAACCTAACCCTAAACCAAATAACCCTAACCCTAACCCTAACCCAACTAACCCTAACACTAACCCTAAGCCTAACCTTTACCAAAATAACCCTAACCATAACCCTAACCCAACTAACCATAACCCTTTGCCTAACCCTAACCATAAACCTAGCCCAAATAACCCTAACCCTAACCCTGACCTTAAACCTAACCCTAAACCAAATAACCCTAACCCTAACCCTAAACCAACTAGCCCTAACACTAACCCTAAGCCTAACCTTTACCAAAATAACCCTAACCATAACCCTATGCCTAACCCTAACCCTAACTGAAGTAACCCTAACACTAACCGAAATAACCCTAACCATAACCAACTAACCCTACCCATAACGCAACTAACCCTAACCCTAACAGAAATGGCCCTATCACTAACCCAAATAACCATAACCCTAACCTTAAACTAACTCTAACCATAACACAAACCCTAACCCTAACCCTGACCCTAAACCTAACCCTAAACCAAACAACCCTAACACTAACCCTAAGCCTACCCTTTACCAAAATAACCCTGACCATAACCCTAACCCAACTAAACCTAAACCTAAACCTAACCCTAAGCCAAATAACCCTAACCCTAAACCAACTAGCCCTAACACTAACCATAAGGCTAACCTTTACCAAAATAACCCTAACCATAACCCTAACCCAACTAACCCTAACCCTAGCCCAAATAACCCTAACCCTAACCCTGACCCTAAACCTAACCCTAACCCAAATAAACCTAACCCTAAACCAACTAGCCCTAACACTAGCCCTAAGCCTAACCTTTACCAAAATAACCCTAACCATAACCCTAACTCTAACCCTAACCCTATGCCTAACCCTAACCCTAACCGAAGTAACCCTAACACTAACCGAAATAACCCTAACCATAACCAACTAACCCTACCCATAACGCAACTAACCCTAACCCTAACAGAAATAGCCCTATCACTAACCCAAATAACCATAACCCTAACCTTGACCCTAAACCTAACCCTAAACCTAATAACCCTAACCCTAACCCTAAAACAACTAGCCCTAACACTAACCCTAAGCCTAACCTTTACCAAAATAACCCTAACCATAACCCTAACCCAACTAACCCTAAACCAAATAACCCTAACCCTAACCCTAGGCCAAATAACCCTAACCCTAACCCTAACCCTGACCCTAAACCTAACCCTAAACCAAATAACCCTAACCCTAACCCTAAACCAACTAGCCCTAACATTAACCATAAGCCTAACCTTTACCAAAATAACCCTAACCATAACCCTAACCCAACTAACCATAACCCTAACCCTAGACCAAATAACCCTAACCATAACCCTGACACTAAACCTAACCCTAAACCAAATAACCCTAACCCTAACCCTAAACCAACTAGCCCTAACACTAACCATAAGCCTAACCTTTACCAAAATAACCCTAACCATAACCCTAACCCAACTAACCATAACCCTAACCCTAACCCTAACTCTAACCCTAACCCTAGCCCAAATAACCCTAACCCTAACCCTAACCCTGACAATAAACCTAACCCTAAACCAAATAACCCTAACCCTAAACCAACTAGCCCTAACACTAACCCTAAGCCTAACCTTTACCAAAATAACCCTAACCATAACCCTAACTAACCATAGACCTAACTATAACCCGAACCCTAACCCTAACCCTAACCCTAGCCCAAATAACACTAACCCTAACCCTAGGCCAAATAACCCTAACCCTAACAGTAACCCTGACCCTAAACCTAACCCTAAACCAAATAACCCTAACCCTAACCCAACTAACCCTAACACTAACCCTAAGCCTAACCTTTACCAAAATAACCCTAACCATAACCCTAACCCAACTAACCCTAACCCTAGCCCAAATAACCCTAACCCTAACCCTGACCCTAAACCTAACCCTAACCCAAATAACCCTAACCCTAAACCAACTAGCCCTAACACTAGCCCTAAGCCTAACCTTTACCAAAATAACCCTAACCATAACCCTAACCCTAACTCTAACCCTAACCCTATGCCTAACCCTAACCCTAACCGAAGTAACCCTAACACTAACCGAAATAACCCTAACCATAACCAACTAACCCTACCCATAACGCAACTAACCCTAACCCTAACAGAAATAGCCCTAACACTAACCCAAATAACCATAACCCTAACCTTGACCCTAAACCTAACCCTAAACCTAATAACCCTAACCCTAACCCTAAAACAACTAGCCCTAACACTAACCCTAAGCCTAACCTTTACCAAAATAACCCTAACCATAACCCTAACCCAACTAACCCTAAACCAAATAACCCTAACCCTAACCCTAGGCCAAATAACCCTAACCCCAACCCTAACCCTGACCCTAAACCTAACCCTAAACCAAATAACCCTAACCCTAACCCTAAACCAACTAGCCCTAACACTAACCATAAGCCTAACCTTTACCAAAATAACCCTAACCATAACCCTAACCCAACTAACCATAACCCTAACCCTAACCCTAGAACAAATAACCCTAACCATAACCCTGACCCTAAACCTAACCCTAAACCAAATAACCCTAACCCTAAACCAACTAGCCCTAACACTAACCATAAGCCTAACCTTTACCAAAATAACCCTAACCATAACCCTAACCCCACTAACCATAACCCTAACCCTAACCCTAACTCTAACCCTAACCCTAGCCCAAATAACCCTAACCCTAACCCTAACCCTGACAATAAACCTAACCCTAAACCAAATAACCCTAACCCTAAACCAACTAGCCCTAACACTAACCCTAAGCCTAACCTTTACCAAAATAACCCTAACCATAACCCTAACTAACCATAGACCTAACTATAACCCGAACCCTAACCCTAACCCTAACCCTAACCCTAGGCCAAATAACCCTAACCCTAACAGTAACCCTGACCCTAAACCTAACCCTAAACCAAATAACCCTAACCCTAACCCAACTAACCCTAACACTAACCCTAAGCCTAACCTTTACCAAAATAACCCTAACCATAACCCTAACCCAACTAACCATAACCCTTTGCCTAACCCTAACCATAAACCTAGCCCAAATAACCCTAACCCTAACCCTGACCTTAAACCTAACCCTAAACCAAATAACCCTAACCCTAACCCTAAACCAACTAGCCCTAACACTAACCCTAAGCCTAACCTTTACCAAAATAACCCTAACCATAACCCTAACCCAACTAACCATAACCCTTTGCCTAACCCTAACCATAAACCTAGCCCAAATAACCCTAACCCTAACCTTAAACCTAACCCTAAACCAAATAACCCTAACCCTAAACCAACTAGCCCTAACACTAACCCTAACCTTTACCAAAATAACCCTAACCATAACCCTAACCCTAACTCTAACCCTAACCCTATGCCTAACCCTAACCCTAACCCAAGTAACCCTAACACTAACCGAAATAACCCTAACCATAACCAACTAACCCTAACCCTAACAGAAATAGCCCTAACACTAACCCAAATAACCATAACCCTAACCCTAAACTAACTAACTCTAACCATAACACAAACCCTAACCCTAACCCTAGCCCAAATAACCCTAACCCTAACCCTGACCCTAAACCTAACCCTAAACCTAATAACCCTAACCCTAAACCAACTAGCCCTAACACTAACCATAAGCCTAACCTTTACCAAAATAACCCTAAGCATAACCCTAACCCAACTAACCCTAAACCAAATAACCCTAACCCTAACCCTAAACCAACTAGCCCTAACACTAACCATAAGCCTAACCTTTACCAAAATAACCCTAAC
This sequence comes from Sturnus vulgaris, assembly GCF_052056855.1. Taxonomy (NCBI): domain Eukaryota; kingdom Metazoa; phylum Chordata; class Aves; order Passeriformes; family Sturnidae; genus Sturnus; species Sturnus vulgaris. The sequence goes on from NW_028276530.1 coordinate 118,858, forward strand.
CATAACCCTAACCCAACTAACCATAACCCTAACCCTAACCCTAGACCAAATAACCCTAACCATAACCCTGACACTAAACCTAACCCTAAACCAAATAACCCTAACCCTAAACCAACTAGCCCTAACACTAACCATAAGCCTAACCTTTACCAAAATAACCCTAACCATAACCCTAACCCAACTAACCATAACCCTAACCCTAACTCTAACCCTAACCCTAGCCCAAATAACCCTAACCCTAACCCTAACCCTGACAATAAACCTAACCCTAAACCAAATAACCCTAACCCTAAACCAACTAGCCCTAACACTAACCCTAAGCCTAACCTTTACCAAAATAACCCTAACCATAACCCTAACTAACCATAGACCTAACTATAACCTGAACCCTAACCCTAACCCTAACCCTAGCCCAAATAACCCTAACCCTAACCCTAGGCCAAATAACCCTAACCCTAACAGTAACCCTGACCCTAAACCTAACCCTAAACCAAATAACCCTAACCCTAACCCTAACCCAACTAACCCTAACACTAACCCTAAGCCTAACCTTTACCAAAATAACCCTAACCATAACCCTAACCCAACTAACCATAACCCTTTGCCTAACCCTAACCATAAACCTAGCCCAAATAACCCTAACCCTAACCCTGACCTTAAACCTAACCCTAAACCAAATAACCCTAACCCTAACCCTAAACCAACTAGCCCTAACACTAACCCTAAGCCTAACCTTTACCAAAATAACCCTAACCATAACCCAAACCCAACTAACCATAACCCTATGCCTAACCCTAACCCTAACTGAAGTAACCCTAACAGTAACCGAAATAACCCTAACCATAACCAACTAACCCTACCCATAACGCAACTAACCCTAACCCTAACAGAAATGGCCCTATCACTAACCCAAATAACCATAACCCTAACCTTAAACTAACTAACTCTAACCATAACACAAACCCTAACCCTAACCCTGACCCTAAACCTAACCCTAAACCAAACAACCCTAACACTAACCCTAAGCCTACCCTTTACCAAAATAACCCTGACCATAACCCTAACCCAACTAAACCTAAACCTAAACCTAACCCTAAGCCAAATAACCCTAACCCTAAACCAACTAGCCCTAACGCTAACCATAAGGCTAACCTTTACCAAAATAACCCTAACCATAACCCTAACCCAACTAACCCTAACCCTAGCCCAAATAACCCTAACCCTAACCCTGACCCTAAACCTAACCCTAACCCAAATAACCCTAACCCTAAACCAACTAGCCCTAACACTAGCCCTAAGCCTAACCTTTACCAAAATAACCCTAACATTAACCCTAACTCTAACCCTAACCCTATGCCTAACCCTAACCCTAACCGAAGTAACCCTAACACTAACCGAAATAACCCTAACCATAACCAACTAACCCTACCCATAACGCAACTAACCCTAACCCTAACAGAAATAGCCCTAACACTAACCCAAATAACCATAACCCTAACCTTGACCCTAAACCTAATAACCCTAACCCTAACCCTAAAACAACTAGCCCTAACACTAACCCTAAGCCTAACCTTTACCAAAATAACCCTAACCATAACCCTAACCCAACTAACCCTAAACCAAATAACCCTAACCCTAACCCTAGGCCAAATAACCCTAACCCTAACCCTAACCCTGACCCTAAACCTAACCCTAGACCAAATAACCCTAACCATAACCCTGACACTAAACCTAACCCTAAACCAAATAACCCTAACCCTAACCCTAAACCAACTAGCCCTAACACTAACCATAAGCCTAACCTTTACCAAAATAACCCTAACCATAACCCAAACCCAACTAACCATAACCCTAACCCTAACCCTAACTCTAACCCTAACCCTAGCCCAAATAACCCTAACCCTAACCCTAACCCTGACAATAAACCTAACCCTAAACCAAATAACCCTAACCCTAAACCAACTAGCCCTAACACTAACCCTAAGCCTAACCTTTACCAAAATAACCCTAACCATAACCCTAACTAACCATAGACCTAACTATAACCTGAACCCTAACCCTAACCCTAACCCTAGCCCAAATAACCCTAACCCTAACCCTAGGCCAAATAACCCTAACCCTAACAGTAACCCTGACCCTAAACCTAACCCTAAACCAAATAACCCTAACCCTAACCCAACTAACCCTAACACTAACCCTAAGCCTAACCTTTACCAAAATAACCCTAACCATAACCCTAACCCAACTAACCATAACCCTAGCCCAAATAACCCTAACCCTAACCCTGACCCTAAACCTAACCCTAACCCAAATAACCCTAACCCTAAACCAACTAGCCCTAACACTAGCCCTAAGCCTAACCTTTACCAAAATAACCCTAACCATAACCCTAACCCTAACTCTAACCCTAACCCTATGCCTAACCCTAACCCTAACCCAAGTAACCCTAACACTAACCGAAATAACCCTAACCATAACCAACTAACCCTACCCATAACGCAACTAACCCTAACCCTAACAGAAATAGCCCTAACACTAACCCAAATAACCATAACCCTAACCTTGACCCTAAACCTAACCCTAAACCTAATAACCCTAACCCTAACCCTAAAACAACTAGCCCTAACACTAACCCTAAGCCTAACCTTTACCAAAATAACCCTAACCATAACCCTAACCCAACTAACCCTAAACCAAATAACCCTAACCCTAACCCTAGGCCAAATAACCCTAACCCTAACCCTAACCCTGACCCTAAACCTAACCCTAAACCAAATAACCCTAACCCTAAACCAACTAGCCCTAACATTAACCATAAGCCTAACCTTTACCAAAATAACCCTAACCATAACCCTAACCCAACTAACCATAACCCTAACCCTAACCCTAGACCAAATAACCCTAACCATAACCCTGACACTAAACCTAACCCTAAACCAAATAACCCTAACCCTAAACCAACTAGCCCTAACACTAACCATAAGCCTAACCTTTACCAAAATAACCCTAACCATAACCCTAACCCAACTAACCATAACCCTAACCCTAACCCTAACTCTAACCCTAACCCTAGCCCAAATAACCCTAACCCTAACCCTAACCCTGACAATAAACCTAACCCTAAACCAAATAACCCTAACCCTAAACCAACTAGCCCTAACACTAACCCTAAGCCTAACCTTTACCAAAATAACCCTAACCATAACCCTAACTAACCATAGACCTAACTATAACCCGAACCCTAACCCTAACCCTAACCCTAGCCCAAATAACCCTAACCCTAACCCTAGGCCAAATAACCCTAACCCTAACAGTAACCCTGACCCTAAACCTAACCCTAAACCAAATAACCCTAACCCTAACCCAACTAACCCTAACACTAACCCTAAGCCTAACCTTTACCAAAATAACCCTAACCATAACCCTAACCCAACTAACCATAACCCTTTGCCTAACCCTAACCATAAACCTAGCCCAAATAACCCTAACCCTAACCCTGACCTTAAACCTAACCCTAAACCAAATAACCCTAACCCTAACCCTAAACCAACTAGCCCTAACACTAACCCTAAGCCTAACCTTTACCAAAATAACCCTAACCATAACCCTAACCCAACTAACCATAACCCTTTGCCTAACCCTAACCATAAACCTAGCCCAAATAACCCTAACCCTAACCTTAAACCTAACCCTAAACCAAATAACCCTAACCCTAAACCAACTAGCCCTAACACTAACCCTAACCTTTACCAAAATAACCCTAACCATAACCCTAACCCTAACTCTAACCCTAACCCTATGCCTAACCCTAACCCTAACCCAAGTAACCCTAACACTAACTGAAATAACCCTAACCATAACCAACTAACCCTAACCCTAACCCTAACAGAAATAGCCCTAACACTAACCCAAATAACCATAACCCTAACCCTAAACTAACTAACTCTAACCATAACACAAACCCTAACCCTAACCCTAGCCCAAATAACCCTAACCCTAACCCTAACCCTAACCCTAACCCTAACCCTAACCATAAACCTAGCCCAAATAACCCTAACCCTAACCTTAAACCTAACCCTAAACCAAATAACCCTAACCCTAAACCAACTAGCCCTAACACTAACCCTAACCTTTACCAAAATAACCCTAACCATAACCCTAACCCTAACTCTAACCCTAACCCTATGCCTAACCCTAACCCTAACCCAAGTAACCCTAACACTAACCGAAATAACCCTAACCATAACCAACTAACCCTAACCCTAACCCTAACAGAAATAGCCCTAACACTAACCCAAATAACCATAACCCTAACCCTAAACTAACTAACTCTAACCATAACACAAACCCTAACCCTAACCCTAGCCCAAATAACCCTAACCCTAACCCTGACCCTAAACCTAACCCTAAACCTAATAACCCTAACCCTAAACCAACTAGCCCTAACACTAACCATAAGCCTAACCTTTACCAAAATAACCCTAAGCATAACCCTAACCCAACTAACCCTAAACCAAATAACCCTAACCCTAACCCTAAACCAACTAGCCCTAACACTAACCGTAAGCCTAACCTTTACCAAAATAACCCTAACCATAACCCTAACCCAACTAACCATAACCCTAACCCTAACCCTAGACCAAATAACCCTAACCATAACCCTGACACTAAACCTAACCCTAACCCTAACCCTAACCCTAAACCAACTAGCCCTAACACTAACCATAAGCCTAACCTTTACCAAAATAACCCTAAGCATAACCCTAACCCAACTAACCATAACCCTAACCCTAACTCTAACCCTAACCCTAGCCCAAATAACCCTAACCCTAACCCTGACAATAAACCTAACCCTAAACCAAATAACCCTAACCCTAAACCAACTAGCCCTAACACTAACCCTAAGCCTAACCTTTACCAAAATAACCCTAACCATAACCCTAACTAACCATAGACCTAACTATAACCTGAACCCTAACCCTAACCCTAACCCTAGCCCAAATAACCCTAACCCTAACCCTAGGCCAAATAACCCTAACCCTAACAGTAACCCTGACCCTAAACCTAACCCTAAACCAAATAACCCTAACCCTAACCCTAACCCAACTAACCCTAACACTAACCCTAAGCCTAACCTTTACCAAAATAACCCTAACCATAACCCTAACCCAACTAACCATAACCCTTTGCCTAACCCTAACCATAAACCTAGCCCAAATAACCCTAACCCTAACCCTGACCTTAAACCTAACCCTAAACCAAATAACCCTAACCCTAACCCTAAACCA
>NW_028276531.1:0-123528 GCF_052056855.1 Sturnus vulgaris
CGGCTTCGTTCTTCGCCTTCTGCCGTCCGGCGAGAGCTGAACTCCAGCGGTCAGTTGCAGCTCTGCCCAACAGCGTGTTCTCAGTTCTGCGGGCAAGCACGCCCTCTTGCCTTGGCCCCGAGAGCAAAGTCCCGAGCGAGCACTCGACTCAGTGCAATGCACCCAGAAGGACGCTCTCGCTCGCCTTTCAAGGAGCGATTCCTAACAGCAGAAGCAGCAGAGGCACAAACTGCATGACGAGAAGGGACAACGTAGAACACGTCTCTGTCCTGGCACATTTTCGTGTGCGATACTTCCCTCCGGGTCTTCGGGCCTTGCGAAGCTCTTTGTACTGCGAGCGCTGCTACTCGCAGCTGAGAAGGACCGTGGAGCTGGCGGCGAATTCGGAGAGCTCTTCGCTGCACTGCGCCGCTCGCAAGCGGCTTCGTTCTTCGCCTTCTGCCGTCCGGCGAGAGCTGAACTCCAGCTGTCAGTTGCAGCTCTGCCCAACAGCGTGTTCTCAGTTCTGCGGGCAAGCACGCCCTCTTGCCTTGTCCCCGAGTGCAAAGTCCCGAGCGAGCACTCGACTCAGTGCAATGCACCCAGAAGGACGCTCTCGCTCGCCTTTCAAGGAGCAATTCCTAACAGCAGAAGCAGCAGAGGCACAAACTGCATGACGAGAAGGGACAACGTAGAACACGTCTCTGTCCTGGCACATTTTCGTGTGCGATGCTTCCCTCCGGGTCTTCGGGCCTTGCGAAGCTCTGTGTACTGCGAGCGCTGCTACTCGCAGCTGAGGAGGACCGTGGAGCTGGCGGCGAATTCGGAGAGCTCTTCGCTGCACTGCGCCGCTCGCAAGCGGCTTCGTTCTTCGCCTTCTGCCGTCCGGCGAGAGCTGAACTCCAGCGGTCAGTTGCAGCTCTGCCCAACAGCGTGTTCTCAGTTCTGCGGGCAAGCACGTCCTCTTGCCTTGGCCCCGAGAGCAAAGTCCCGAGCGAGCACTCGACTCAGTGCAATGCACCCAGAAGGACGCTCTCGCTCGTCTTTCAAGGAGCGATTCCTAACAGCAGAAGCAGCAGAGGCACAAACTGGATGGCGAGAAGGGACAACGTAGAACACGTCTCTGTCCTGGCACATTGTCGTGTGCGATATGTCCCTCCGGGTCTTCGGTCCTTGCGAAGCTCTATGTACTGCGAGCGCAGCTACTTGCAGCTGAGAAGGACCGCGGAGCTAGCAGCGAATTCGGAGAGCGCTAAGCACGAAGTCAAGAAGCGAGACGTGTCCCTGCAACGCGGTGCTAAGAGCAGCTTCCTGGCGGCGGGGGCGAGCCCCGGCCACAAGACATTCTCGTCCTGGCAACGGATCTCTGTGAAGGGCGTAGGCGAAAAGCTTTCGTTTTCCATTCGAACTGCGAGAGAGGCAGACTGTTACACGGAGCTCTGAGAACAAAGGTGCACGCCCTAGGCTGGCTTGGGCAGAAGAAGCGTTCTCGATCTCTTGGCTGCCGGCACACTGCTGGGTATGTGGCGCCCCTGCAGCGGCTTCTGGCCGCCGGCAAGTGAAAGCGGAGCAAGGCGAGGGCGAGGGCGAGGGCGGTGAACGAAGCGGCTATGTGCCGTGCTTGTGTGCACCACGTTAGAGGCTACTAGGAGAGGAAGGTGGTTGACTCTCGCTTGCCTTCCCAAGTGCCCTTAGCAGTCGGAAGGAGCAAGCTGAAGCACTGCTGCTTGTGCTGCTCCTTGGTTCCCTTGCAGCCCGCTCTGAAAGCATTGGCGGTCACTTCTAGGCGCCGAGTTGCACACACACAGCACCACGCTAAGTGCCGCGGAGAAGGGAAATCCAGAGTGCAGCGAGGAGCTGGACGTGGCTTACGTTCAGTAAGGAAAAGGTGAACCTAAGCACTGCCTCTTCAATCTGGCCGCCTCTGCTCTGGTAGCAACTTTTGCAAGTCGGCAAAGGGAGCCGCGAGTATGTAGAACGGAGGGCAGCGAGACGCCGTGTGTTATGCGCCCTTTCAGGCCTCTGCCAGTAGGCTACTTTAAGAAGGCCTTCTACTTCCTCGCGTCCTTCTCGCTTCGCTCTAGCTGCATGGAGTACAGCACAGCGAAGGAGTGAAGACGGGCACTGCCCCAGCTTTTGCCCTGGCGTGCAACGGCTGTGTGCTGCTTTTCCAAGCAGCAAGAGCACTGAGAAGTGAAAGCGATTGTGAAGGAGCTCTTTGGCTGCTCGTGTGCTCTTCGCTGCACTGCGCCGCTCGCAAGCGGCTTCGTTCTTCGGCGTCTGCCGTCCGGAGAGAGCTGAACTGCAGCGGTCAGTTTCAGCTCTGCCCAACAGCGCGCTCTCACTTCTGCGGACAAGCACGCCCTGTTGCCTTGGCTCCGAGTGCAAAGTCCCGAGCGAGCACTCACTCAGTGCAATGCACCCAGAAAGACGCTCTCGCTCGTCTTTCAAGGAGCGATTCCTAACAGCAGAAGCAGCAGAGGCACAAACTGGATGACGAGAAGGGACAATGTAGAACACGTCTCTGTCCTGGCACATTGTCGTGTGCGATATGTCCCTCCGGGTCTTCGGTCCTTGCGAAGCTCTATGTACTGCGAGCGCTGCTACTTGCAGCTGAGAAGGACCGCGGAACTAGCAGCGAATTCGGAGAGCGCTAAGCACGAAGTCAAGAAGCGAGACGTGTCCCTGCAACGCGGTGCTAATAGCAGCTTCCTCGCGGCGGGGTCGAGCCCCGGCGACAAGACATTCTCGTCCTGGCAACGGATCTCTGTGAAGGGCGTAGGCGAAAAGCTTTCGTTTTCCATTCGAACTGCGAGAGAGGCAGACTGTTACACGGAGCTCTGAGAACAAAGCTGCACGCCTTAGGCTGGCTTGGGCAGAAGAAGCGTTCTCGAGCTCTTGGCTGCCCGCACACTGCTGGGTATGTGGCGCCCCTGCAGCGGCTTCTGGCCGCCGACAAGTGAAAGCGGAGCAAGGCGTGGGCGAGGGCGAGGGCGGTGAACGAAGCGGCTATGTGCCGTGCTTGTGTGCACCACGTTAGAGGCTATTAGGAGAGGAAGGTGGTTGACTCTCGCTTGCCTTCCCAAGTGCCCTTAGCAGTCGGAAGGAGTAAGCTGAAGCACTGCTGCTTGTGCTGCTCCTTGGTTCCCTTGCAGCCCGCTCTGAAAGCATTGGCGGTCACTTCTAGGCGCCGAGTTGCACACACACAGCACCACGCCAAGTGCCGCGGAGAAGGGAAATCCAGAGTGCAGCGAGGAGCTGGACGTGGCTTACGTGCAGTAAGGAGAATGTGAACCAAGGCACTGCCTCTTCAATCTGGCCGCCTCTGCTCTGGTAGCAACTTTTGCAAGTCGGCAAAGGGAGCCGCGAGTATGTAGAACGGAGGGCAGCTAGACGCCTAGTGTTACGCGCCCTTTCAGGGCTGCTGCCAGGGGGCTATTTAAGAGCGCCTTCTTCGTCCTCGCGTCCTTCTCGCTTCGCTCTAGCTGCATGTAGTACAGCACAGCGAAGGAGTGAAGACGGGCACTGCCCCAGCTTTTGCCCTGGCGTGCAACGGCTGTGTGCTGCTTTTCCAAGCAGCAAGAGCACTGAGAAGTGAAAGCGATTGTGAAGGAGCTCTTTGGCTGCTCGTGTGCTCTTCGCTGCACTGCGCCGCTCGCAAGCGGCTTCGTTCTTCGCCTTCTGCCGTCCGGCGAGAGCTGAACTCCAGCGGTCAGTTGCAGCTCTGCCCAACAGCGCGCTCTCAGTTCTGCGGACAAGCACGCCCTGTTGCCTTGGCTCCGTGTGCAAAGTCCCTAGCGAGCACTCACTCAGTGCAATGCACCCAGAAAGACGCTCTCGCTCGTCTTTCAAGGAGCGATTCCTAACAGCAGAAGCAGCAGAGGCACAAACTGGATGACGAGAAGGGACAATGTAGAACACGTCTCTGTCCTGGCACATTTTCGTGTGCGATATGTCCCTCCGGGTCTTCGGTCCTTGCGAAGCTCTATGTACTGCGAGCGCTGCTACTCGCAGCTGAGAAGGACCTTGGAGCTAGCGGCGAATTCGGAGAGCTCTTCGCTGCACTGCGCCGCTCGCAAGCGCCTTCGTTCTTCGCCTTCTGCCGTCCGGCGAGAGCTGAACTCCAGCGGTCAGTTGCAGCTCTGCCCAACAGCGTGTTCTCAGTTCTGCGGGCAAGCACGCCCTCTTGCCTTGACCCCGAGTGCAAAGTCCCGAGCGAGCACTCGACTCAGTGCAATGCACCCAGAAGGACGCTCTCGCTCGCCTTTCAAGGAGCGATTCCTAACAGCAGAAGCAGCAGAGGCACAAACTGCATGACGAGAAGGGACAACGTAGAACACGTCTCTGTCCTGGCACATTTTCGTGTGCGAAACTTCCCTCCGGGTCTTCGGGCCTTGCGAAGCTCTGTGTACTGCGAGCGCTGCTACTCGCAGCTGAGGAGGACCGTGGAGCTGGCGGCGAATTCGGAGAGCTCTTCGCTGCACTGCGCCGCTCGCAAGCGGCTTCGTTCTTCGCCTTCTGCCGTCCGGCGAGAGCTGATCTCCAGCGGTCAGTTGCAGCTCTGCCCAACAGCGTGTTCTCAGTTCTGCGGGCAAGCACGCCCTCTTGCCTTGGCCCCGAGAGCAAAGTCCCGAGCGAGCACTCGTCTCAGTGCAATGCACCCAGAAGGACGCTCTCGCTCGCCTTTCAAGGAGCGATTCCTAACAGCAGAAGCAGCAGAGGCACAAACTGCATGACGAGAAGGGACAACGTAGAACACGTCTCTGTCCTGGCACATTTTCGTGTGCGATACTTCCCTCCGGGTCTTCGGGCCTTGCGAAGCTCTGTGTACTGCGAGCGCTGCTACTCGCAGCTGAGAAGGACCGTGGAGCTAGCGGCGAATTCGGAGAGCTCTTCGCTGCACTGCGCCGCTCGCAAGCGGCTTCGTTCTTCGCCTTCTGCCGTCCGGCGAGAGCTGAACTCCAGCTGTCAGTTGCAGCTCTGCCCAACAGCGTGTTCTCAGTTCTGCGGGCAAGCACGCCCTCTTGCCTCGGCTCCTAGTGCAAAGTCCCGAGCGAGCACTCGACTCAGTGCAATGCACCCAGAAGGACGCTCTCGCTCGCCTTTCAAGGAGCGATTCCTAACAGCAGAAGCAGCAGAGGCACAAACTGCATGACGAGAAGGGACAACGTAGAACACGTCTCTGTCCTGGCACATTTTCGTGTGCGAAACTTCCCTCCGGGTCTTCGGGCCTTGCGAAGCTCTGTGTACTGCGAGCGCTGCTACTCGCAGCTGAGGAGGACCGTGGAGCTGGCGGCGAATTCGGAGAGCTCTTCGCTGCACTGCGCCGCTCGCAAGCGGCTTCGTTCTTCGCCTTCTGCCGTCCGGCGAGAGCTGAACTCCAGCGGTCAGTTGCAGCTCTGCCCAACAGCGTGTTCTCAGTTCTGCGGGCAAGCACGCCCTCTTGCCTTGTCCCCGAGTGCAAAGTCCCGAGCGAGCACTCGACTCAGTGCAATGCACCCAGAAGGACGCTCTCGCTCGCCTTTCAAGGAGCAATTCCTAACAGCAGAAGCAGCAGAGGCACAAACTGCATGACGAGAAGGGACAACGTAGAACACGTCTCTGTCCTGGCACATTTTCGTGTGCGATGCTTCCCTCCGGGTCTTCGGGCCTTGCGAAGCTCTGTGTACTGCGAGCGCTGCTACTCGCAGCTGAGGAGGACCGTGGAGCTGGCGGCGAATTCGGAGAGCTCTTCGCTGCACTGCGCCGCTCGCAAGCGGCTTCGTTCTTCGCCTTCTGCCGTCCGGCGAGAGCTGAACTCCAGCGGTCAGTTGCAGCTCTGCCCAACAGCGTGTTCTCAGTTCTGCGGGCAAGCACGTCCTCTTGCCTTGGCCCCGAGAGCAAAGTCCCGAGCGAGCACTCGACTCAGTGCAATGCACCCAGAAGGACGCTCTCGCTCGTCTTTCAAGGAGCGATTCCTAACAGCAGAAGCAGCAGAGGCACAAACTGGATGGCGAGAAGGGACAACGTAGAACACGTCTCTGTCCTGGCACATTGTCGTGTGCGATATGTCCCTCCGGGTCTTCGGTCCTTGCGAAGCTCTATGTACTGCGAGCGCAGCTACTTGCAGCTGAGAATGACCGCGGAGCTAGCAGCGAATTCGGAGAGCGCTAAGCACGAAGTCAAGAAGCGAGACGTGTCCCTGCAACGCGGTGCTAAGAGCAGCTTCCTGGCGGCGGGGGCGAGCCCCGGCCACAAGACATTCTCGTCCTGGCAACGGATCTCTGTGAAGGGCGTAGGCGAAAAGCTTTCGTTTTCCATTCGAACTGCGAGAGAGGCAGACTGTTACACGGAGCTCTGAGAACAAAGGTGCACGCCCTAGGCTGGCTTGGGCAGAAGAAGCGTTCTCGAGCTCTTGGCTGCCGGCACACTGCTGGGTATGTGGCGCCCCTGCAGCGGCTTCTGGCCGCCGGCAAGTGAAAGCGGAGCAAGGCGAGGGCGAGGGCGAGGGCGGTGAACGAAGCGGCTATGTGCCGTGCTTGTGTGCACCACGTTAGAGGCTACTAGGAGAGGAAGGTGGTTGACTCTCGCTTGCCTTCCCAAGTGCCCTTAGCAGTCGGAAGGAGCAAGCTGAAGCACTGCTGCTTGTGCTGCTCCTTGGTTCCCTTGCAGCCCGCTCTGAAAGCATTGGCGGTCACTTCTAGGCGCCGAGTTGCACACACACAGCACCACGCTAAGTGCCGCGGAGAAGGGAAATCCAGAGTGCAGCGAGGAGCTGGACGTGGCTTACGTTCAGTAAGGAAAAGGTGAACCTAAGCACTGCCTCTTCAATCTGGCCGCCTCTGCTCTGGTAGCAACTTTTGCAAGTCGGCAAAGGGAGCCGCGAGTATGTAGAACGGAGGGCAGCGAGACGCCGTGTGTTATGCGCCCTTTCAGGCCTCTGCCAGTAGGCTACTTTAAGAAGGCCTTCTACTTCCTCGCGTCCTTCTCGCTTCGCTCTAGCTGCATGGAGTACAGCACAGCGAAGGAGTGAAGACGGGCACTGCCCCAGCTTTTGCCCTGGCGTGCAACGGCTGTGTGCTGCTTTTCCAAGCAGCAAGAGCACTGAGAAGTGAAAGCGATTGTGAAGGAGCTCTTTGGCTGCTCGTGTGCTCTTCGCTGCACTGCGCCGCTCGCAAGCGGCTTCGTTCTTCGGCGTCTGCCGTCCGGAGAGAGCTGAACTGCAGCGGTCAGTTTCAGCTCTGCCCAACAGCGCGCTCTCACTTCTGCGGACAAGCACGCCCTGTTGCCTTGGCTCCGAGTGCAAAGTCCCTAGCGAGCACTCACTCAGTGCAATGCACCCAGAAAGACGCTCTCGCTCGTCTTTCAAGGAGCGATTCCTAACAGCAGAAGCAGCAGAGGCACAAACTGGATGACGAGAAGGGACAATGTAGAACACGTCTCTGTCCTGGCACATTGTCGTGTGCGATATGTCCCTCCGGGTCTTCGGTCCTTGCGAAGCTCTATGTACTGCGAGCGCTGCTACTTGCAGCTGAGAAGGACCGCGGAACTAGCAGCGAATTCGGAGAGCGCTAAGCACGAAGTCAAGAAGCGAGACGTGTCCCTGCAACGCGGTGCTAATAGCAGCTTCCTCGCGGCGGGGTCGAGCCCCGGCGACAAGACATTCTCGTCCTGGCAACGGATCTCTGTGAAGGGCGTAGGCGAAAAGCTTTCGTTTTCCATTCGAACTGCGAGAGAGGCAGACTGTTACACGGAGCTCTGAGAACAAAGGTGCACGCCTTAGGCTGGCTTGGGCAGAAGAAGCGTTCTCGAGCTCTTGGCTGCCCGCACACTGCTGGGTATGTGGCGCCCCTGCAGCGGCTTCTGGCCGCCGACAAGTGAAAGCGGAGCAAGGCGTGGGCGAGGGCGAGGGCGGTGAACGAAGCGGCTATGTGCCGTGCTTGTGTGCACCACGTTAGAGGCTATTAGGAGAGGAAGGTGGTTGACTCTCGCTTGCCTTCCCAAGTGCCCTTAGCAGTCGGAAGGAGCAAGCTGAAGCACTGCTGCTTGTGCTGCTCCTTGGTTCCCTTGCAGCCCGCTCTGAAAGCATTGGCGGTCACTTCTAGGCGCCGAGTTGCACACACACAGCACCACGCTAAGTGCCGCGGAGAAGGGAAATCCAGAGTGCAGCGAGGAGCTGGACGTGGCTTACGTGCAGTAAGGAGAATGTGAACCAAGGCACTGCCTCTTCAATCTGGCCGCCTCTGCTCTGGTAGCAACTTTTGCAAGTCGGCAAAGGGAGCCGCGAGTATGTAGAACGGAGGGCAGCTAGACGCCTAGTGTTACGCGCCCTTTCAGGGCTGCTGCCAGGGGGCTATTTAAGAGCGCCTTCTTCGTCCTCGCGTCCTTCTCGCTTCGCTCTAGCTGCATGTAGTACAGCACAGCGAAGGAGTGAAGACGGGCACTGCCCCAGCTTTTGCCCTGGCGTGCAACGGCTGTGTGCTGCTTTTCCAAGCAGCAAGAGCACTGAGAAGTGAAAGCGATTGTGAAGGAGCTCTTTGGCTGCTCGTGTGCTCTTCGCTGCACTGCGCCGCTCGCAAGCGGCTTCGTTCTTCGCCTTCTGCCGTCCGGCGAGAGCTGAACTCCAGCGGTCAGTTGCAGCTCTGCCCAACAGCGCGCTCTCAGTTCTGCGGACAAGCACGCCCTGTTGCCTTGGCTCCGTGTGCAAAGTCCCTAGCGAGCACTCACTCAGTGCAATGCACCCAGAAAGACGCTCTCGCTCGTCTTTCAAGGAGCGATTCCTAACAGCAGAAGCAGCAGAAGCACAAACTGGATGACGAGAAGGGACGATGTAGAACACGTCTCTGTCCTGGCACATTTTCGTGTGCGATATGTCCCTCCGGGTCTTCGGTCCTTGCGAAGCTCGATGTACTGCGAGCGCTGCTACTCGCAGCTGAGAAGGACCTTGGAGCTAGCGGCGAATTCGGAGAGCTCTTCGCTGCACTGCGCCGCTCGCAAGCGGCTTCGTTCTTCGCCTTCTGCCGTCCGGCGAGAGCTGAACTCCAGCGGTCAGTTGCAGCTCTGCCCAACAGCGTGTTCTCAGTTCTGCGGGCAAGCACGCCCTCTTGCCTTGGCCCCGAGAGCAAAGTCCCGAGCGAGCACTCGACTCAGTGCAATGCACCCAGAAGGACGCTCTCGCTCGCCTTTCAAGGAGCGATTCCTAACAGCAGAAGCAGCAGAGGCACAAACTGCATGACGAGAAGGGACAACGTAGAACACGTCTCTGTCCTGGCACATTTTCGTGTGCGATACTTCCCTCCGGGTCTTCGGGCCTTGCGAAGCTCTGTGTACTGCGAGCGCTGCTACTCGCAGCTGAGGAGGACCGTGGAGCTGGCGGCGAATTCGGAGAGCTCTTCGCTGCACTGCACCGCTCGCAAGCGGCTTCGTTCTTCGCCTTCTGCCGTCCGGCGAGAGCTGAACTCCAGCGGTCAGCTGCAGCTCTGCCCAACAGCGTGTTCTCAGTTCTGCGGGCAAGCACGCCCTCTTGCCTTGGCCCCGAGAGCAAAGTCCCGAGCGAGCACTCGTCTCAGTGCAATGCACCCAGAAGGACGCTCTCGCTCGCCTTTCAAGGAGCGATTCCTAACAGCAGAAGCAGCAGAGGCACAAACTGCATGACGAGAAGGGACAACGTAGAACACGTCTCTGTCCTGGCACATTTTCGTGTGCGATACTTCCCTCCGGGTCTTCGGGCCTTGCGAAGCTCTGTGTACTGCGAGCGCTGCTACTCGCAGCTGAGAAGGACCGTGGAGCTGGCGGCGAATTCGGAGAGCTCTTCGCTGCACTGCGCCGCTCGCAAGCGGCTTCGTTCTTCGCCTTCTGCCGTCCGGCGAGAGCTGAACTCCAGCTGTCAGTTGCAGCTCTGCCCAACAGCGTGTTCTCAGTTCTGCGGGCAAGCACGCCCTCTTGCCTCGGCTCCGAGTGCAAAGTCCCGAGCGAGCACTCGACTCAGTGCAATGCACCCAGAAGGACGCTCTCGCTCGCCTTTCAAGGAGCGATTCCTAACAGCAGAAGCAGCAGAGGCACAAACTGCATGACGAGAAGGGACAACGTAGAACACGTCTCTGTCCTGGCACATTTTCGTGTGCGAAACTTCCCTCCGGGTCTTCGGGCCTTGCGAAGCTCTGTGTACTGCGAGCGCTGCTACTCGCAGCTGAGGAGGACCGTGGAGCTGGCGGCGAATTCGGAGAGCTCTTCGCTGCACTGCGCCGCTCGCAAGCGGCTTCGTTCTTCGCCTTCTGCCGTCCGGCGAGAGCTGAACTCCAGCGGTCAGTTGCAGCTCTGCCCAACAGCGTGTTCTCAGTTCTGCGGGCAAGCACGCCCTCTTGCCTTGGCCCCGAGAGCAAAGTCCCGAGCGAGCACTCGACTCAGTGCAATGCACCCAGAAGGACGCTCTCGCTCGCCTTTCAAGGAGCGATTCCTAACAGCAGAAGCAGCAGAGGCACAAACTGCATGACGAGAAGGGACAACGTAGAATACGTCTCTGTCCTGGCACATTTCCGTGTGCCATACTTCCCTCCGGGTCTTCGGGCCTTGCGAAGCTCTGTGTACTGCGAGCGCTGCTACTCGCAGCTGAGAAGGACCGTGGAGCTGGCGGCGAATTCGGAGAGCTCTTCGCTGCACTGCGCCGCTCGCAAGCGGCTTCGTTCTTCGCCTTCTGCCGTCCGGCGAGAGCTGAACTCCAGCGGTCAGTTGCAGCTCCGCCCAACAGCGTGTTCTCAGTTCTGCGGGCAAGCACGCCCTCTTGCCTTGGCCCCGAGTGCAAAGTCCCGAGCGAGCACTCGACTCAGTGCAATGCACCCAGAAGGACGCTCTCGCTCGTCTTTCAAGGAGCGATTCCTAACAGCAGAAGCAGCAGAGGCACAAACTGCATGACGAGAAGGGACAACGTAGAACACGTCTCTGTCCTGGCACATTTTCGTGTGCGAAACTTCCCTCCGGGTCTTCGGGCCTTGCGAAGCTCTGTGTACTGCGAGCGCTGCTACTCGCAGCTGAGGAGGACCGTGGAGCTGGCGGCGAATTCGGAGAGCTCTTCGCTGCACTGCGCCGCTCGCAAGCGGCTTCGTTCTTCGCCTTCTGCCGTCCGGCGAGAGCTGAACTCCAGCGGTCAGTTGCAGCTCTGCCCAACAGCGTGTTCTCAGTTCTGCGGGCAAGCACGCCCTCTTGCCTTGGCCCCGAGAGCAAAGTCCCGAGCGAGCACTCGACTCAGTGCAATGCACCCAGAAGGACGCTCTCGCTCGCCTTTCAAGGAGCGATTCCTAACAGCAGAAGCAGCAGAGGCACAAACTGCATGACGAGAAGGGACAACGTAGAACACGTCTCTGTCCTGGCACATTTTCGTGTGCGATACTTCCCTCCGGGTCTTCGGGCCTTGCGAAGCTCTGTGTACTGCGAGCGCTGCTACTCGCAGCTGAGGAGGACCGTGGAGCTGGCGGCGAATTCGGAGAGCTCTTCGCTGCACTGCACCGCTCGCAAGCGGCTTCGTTCTTCGCCTTCTGCCGTCCGGCGAGAGCTGAACTCCAGCTGTCAGTTGCAGCTCTGCCCAACAGCGTGTTCTCAGTTCTGCGGGCAAGCACGCCCTCTTGCCTTGGCCCCGAGTGCAAAGTCCCGAGCGAGCACTCGACTCAGTGCAATGCACCCAGAAGGACGCTCTCGCTCGCCTTTCAAGGAGCGATTCCTAACAGCAGAAGCAGCAGAGGCACAAACTGCATGACGAGAAGGGACAACGTAGAACACGTCTCTGTCCTGGCACATTTTCGTGTGCGAAACTTCCCTCCGGGTCTTCGGGCCTTGCGAAGCTCTGTGTACTGCGAGCGCTGCTACTCGCAGCTGAGGAGGACCGTGGAGCTGGCGGCGAATTCGGAGAGCTCTTCGCTGCACTGCGCCGCTCGCAAGCGGCTTCGTTCTTCGCCTTCTGCCGTCCGGCGAGAGCTGAACTCCAGCGGTCAGCTGCAGCTCTGCCCAACAGCGTGTTCTCAGTTCTGCGGGCAAGCACGCCCTCTTGCCTTGGCCCCGAGAGCAAAGTCCCGAGCGAGCACTCGTCTCAGTGCAATGCACCCAGAAGGACGCTCTCGCTCGCCTTTCAAGGAGCGATTCCTAACAGCAGAAGCAGCAGAGGCACAAACTGCATGACGAGAAGGGACAACGTAGAACACGTCTCTGTCCTGGCACATTTTCGTGTGCGATACTTCCCTCCGGGTCTTCGGGCCTTGCGAAGCTCTGTGTACTGCGAGCGCTGCTACTCGCAGCTGAGAAGGACCGTGGAGCTGGCGGCGAATTCGGAGAGCTCTTCGCTGCACTGCGCCGCTCGCAAGCGGCTTCGTTCTTCGCCTTCTGCCGTCCGGCGAGAGCTGAACTCCAGCTGTCAGTTGCAGCTCTGCCCAACAGCGTGTTCTCAGTTCTGCGGGCAAGCACGCCCTCTTGCCTCGGCTCCGAGTGCAAAGTCCCGAGCGAGCACTCGACTCAGTGCAATGCACCCAGAAGGACGCTCTCGCTCGCCTTTCAAGGAGCGATTCCTAACAGCAGAAGCAGCAGAGGCACAAACTGCATGACGAGAAGGGACAACGTAGAACACGTCTCTGTCCTGGCACATTTTCGTGTGCGAAACTTCCCTCCGGGTCTTCGGGCCTTGCGAAGCTCTGTGTACTGCGAGCGCTGCTACTCGCAGCTGAGGAGGACCGTGGAGCTGGCGGCGAATTCGGAGAGCTCTTCGCTGCACTGCGCCGCTCGCAAGCGGCTTCGTTCTTCGCCTTCTGCCGTCCGGCGAGAGCTGAACTCCAGCGGTCAGTTGCAGCTCTGCCCAACAGCGTGTTCTCAGTTCTGCGGGCAAGCACGCCCTCTTGCCTTGGCCCCGAGAGCAAAGTCCCGAGCGAGCACTCGACTCAGTGCAATGCACCCAGAAGGACGCTCTCGCTCGCCTTTCAAGGAGCGATTCCTAACAGCAGAAGCAGCAGAGGCACAAACTGCATGACGAGAAGGGACAACGTAGAATACGTCTCTGTCCTGGCACATTTCCGTGTGCCATACTTCCCTCCGGGTCTTCGGGCCTTGCGAAGCTCTGTGTACTGCGAGCGCTGCTACTCGCAGCTGAGAAGGACCGTGGAGCTGGCGGCGAATTCGGAGAGCTCTTCGCTGCACTGCGCCGCTCGCAAGCGGCTTCGTTCTTCGCCTTCTGCCGTCCGGCGAGAGCTGAACTCCAGCGGTCAGTTGCAGCTCCGCCCAACAGCGTGTTCTCAGTTCTGCGGGCAAGCACGCCCTCTTGCCTTGGCCCCGAGTGCAAAGTCCCGAGCGAGCACTCGACTCAGTGCAATGCACCCAGAAGGACGCTCTCGCTCGTCTTTCAAGGAGCGATTCCTAACAGCAGAAGCAGCAGAGGCACAAACTGCATGACGAGAAGGGACAACGTAGAACACGTCTCTGTCCTGGCACATTTTCGTGTGCGATACTTCCCTCCGGGTCTTCGGGCTTTGCGAAGCTCTGTGTACTGCGAGCGCTGCTACTCGCAGCTGAGAAGGACCGTGGAGCTGGCGGCGAATTCGGAGAGCTCTTCGCTGCACTGCGCCGCTCGCAAGCGGCTTCGTTCTTCGCCTTCTGCCGTCCGGCGAGAGCTGAACTCCAGCGGTCAGTTGCAGCTCTGCCCAACAGCGTGTTCTCAGTTCTGCGGGCAAGCACGCCCTCTTGCCTTGGCCCCGAGTGCAAAGTCCCGAGCGAGCACTCGACTCAGTGCAATGCACCCAGAAGGACGCTCTCGCTCGCCTTTCAAGGAGCGATTCCTAACAGCAGAAGCAGCAGAGGCACAAACTGCATGACGAGAAGGGACAACGTAGAACACGTCTCTGTCCTGGCACATTTTCGTGTGCGAAACTTCCCTCCGGGTCTTCGGGCCTTGCGAAGCTCTGTGTACTGCGAGCGCTGCTACTCGCAGCTGAGGAGGACCGTGGAGCTGGCGGCGAATTCGGAGAGCTCTTCGCTGCACTGCGCCGCTCGCAAGCGGCTTCGTTCTTCGCCTTCTGCCGTCCGGCGAGAGCTGAACTCCAGCGGTCAGTTGCAGCTCTGCCCAACAGCGTGTTCTCAGTTCTGCGGGCAAGCACGCCCTCTTGCCTTGGCCCCGAGAGCAAAGTCCCGAGCGAGCACTCGACTCAGTGCAATGCACCCAGAAGGACGCTCTCGCTCGCCTTTCAAGGAGCGATTCCTAACAGCAGAAGCAGCAGAGGCACAAACTGCATGACGAGAAGGGACAACGTAGAACACGTCTCTGTCCTGGCACATTTTCGTGTGCGATACTTCCCTCCGGGTCTTCGGGCCTTGCGAAGCTCTGTGTACTGCGAGCGCTGCTACTCGCAGCTGAGAAGGACCGTGGAGCTGGCGGCGAATTCGGAGAGCTCTTCGCTGCACTGCGCCGCTCGCAAGCGGCTTCGTTCTTCGCCTTCTGCCGTCCGGCGAGAGCTGAACTCCAGCTGTCAGTTGCAGCTCTGCCCAACAGCGTGTTCTCAGTTCTGCGGGCAAGCACGCCCTCTTGCCTCGGCCCCGAGTGCAAAGTCCCGAGCGAGCACTCGACTCAGTGCAATGCACCCAGAAGGACGCTCTCGCTCGCCTTTCAAGGAGCGATTCCTAACAGCAGAAGCAGCAGAGGCACAAACTGCATGACGAGAAGGGACAACGTAGAACACGTCTCTGTCCTGGCACATTTTCGTGTGCGAAACTTCCCTCCGGGTCTTCGGGCCTTGCGAAGCTCTGTGTACTGCGAGCGCTGCTACTCGCAGCTGAGAAGGACCGTGGAGCTGGCGGCGAATTCGGAGAGCTCTTCGCTGCACTGCGCCGCTCGCCAGCGGCTTCGTTCTTCGCCTTCTGCCGTCCGGCGAGAGCTGAACTCCAGCGGTCAGTTGCAGCTCTGCCCAACAGCGTGTTCTCAGTTCTGCGGGCAAGCACGCCCTCTTGCCTTGGCCCCGAGAGCAAAGTCCCGAGCGAGCACTCGACTCAGTGCAATGCACCCAGAAGGACGCTCTCGCTCGCCTTTCAAGGAGCGATTCCTAACAGCAGAAGCAGCAGAGGCACAAACTGCATGACGAGAAGGGACAACGTAGAACACGTCTCTGTCCTGGCACATTTTCGTGTGCGATACTTCCCTCCGGGTCTTCGGGCCTTGCGAAGCTCTGTGTACTGCGAGCGCTGCTACTCGCAGCTGAGGAGGACCGTGGAGCTGGCGGCGAATTCGGAGAGCTCTTCGCTGCACTGCGCCGCTCGCAAGCGGCTTCGTTCTTCGCCTTCTGCCGTCCGGCGAGAGCTGAACTCCAGCGGTCAGTTGCAGCTCTGCCCAACAGCGTGTTCTCAGTTCTGCGGGCAAGCACGTCCTCTTGCCTTGGCCCCGAGAGCAAAGTCCCGAGCGAGCACTCGACTCAGTGCAATGCACCCAGAAGGACGCTCTCGCTCGTCTTTCAAGGAGCGATTCCTAACAGCAGAAGCAGCAGAGGCACAAACTGGATGGCGAGAAGGGACAACGTAGAACACGTCTCTGTCCTGGCACATTGTCGTGTGCGATATGTCCCTCCGGGTCTTCGGTCCTTGCGAAGCTCTATGTACTGCGAGCGCAGCTACTTGCAGCTGAGAAGGACCGCGGAGCTAGCAGCGAATTCGGAGAGCGCTAAGCACGAAGTCAAGAAGCGAGACGTGTCCCTGCAACGCGGTGCTAAGAGCAGCTTCCTGGCGGCGGGGGCGAGCCCCGGGCACAAGACATTCTCATCCTGGCAACGGATCTCTGTGAAGGGCGTAGGCGAAAAGCTTTCGTTTTCCATTCGAACTGCGAGAGAGGCAGACTGTTACACGGAGCTCTGAGAACAAAGGTGCACGCCCTAGGCTGGCTTGGGCAGAAGAAGCGTTCTCGAGCTCTTGGCTGCCCGCACACTGCTGGGTATGTGGCGCCCCTGCAGCGGCTTCTGGCCGCCGGCAAGTGAAAGCGGAGCAAGGCGAGGGCGAGGGCGAGGGCGGTGAACGAAGCGGCTATGTGCCGTGCTTGTGTGCACCACGTTAGAGGCTACTAGGAGAGGAAGGTGGTTGACTCTCGCTTGCCTTCCCAAGTGCCCTTAGCAGTCGGAAGGAGCAAGCTGAAGCACTGCTGCTTGTGCTGCTCCTTGGTTCCCTTGCAGCCCGCTCTGAAAGCATTGGCGGTCACTTCTAGGCGCCGAGTTGCACACACACAGCACCACGCTAAGTGCCGCGGAGAAGGGAAATCCAGAGTGCAGCGAGGAGCTGGACGTGGCTTACGTTCAGTAAGGAAAAGGTGAACCTAAGCACTGCCTCTTCAATCTGGCCGCCTCTGCTCTGGTAGCAACTTTTGCAAGTCGGCAAAGGGAGCCGCGAGTATGTAGAACGGAGGGCAGCGAGACGCCGTGTGTTATGCGCCCTTTCAGACCTCTGCCAGTAGGCTACTTTAAGAAGGCCTTCTACTTCCTCGCGTCCTTCTCGCTTCGCTCTAGCTGCATGGAGTACAGCACAGCGAAGGAGTGAAGACGGGCACTGCCCCAGCTTTTGCCCTGGCGTGCAACGGCTGTGTGCTGCTTTTCCAAGCAGCAAGAGCACTGAGAAGTGAAAGCGATTGTGAAGGAGCTCTTTGGCTGCTCGTGTGCTCTTCGCTGCACTGCGCCGCTCGCAAGCGGCTTCGTTCTTCGGCGTCTGCCGTCCGGAGAGAGCTGAACTGCAGCGGTCAGTTGCAGCTCTGCCCAACAGCGCGCTCTCAGTTCTGCGGACAAGCACGCCCTGTTGCCTTGGCTCCGAGTGCAAAGTCCCTAGCGAGCACTCGACTCAGTGCAATGCACCCAGAAGGACGCTCTCGCTCGCCTTTCAAGGAGCGATTCCTAACAGCAGAAGCAGCAGAGGCACAAACTGCATGACGAGAAGGGACAACGTAGAACACGTCTCTGTCCTGGCACATTTTCGTGTGCGATACTTCCCTCCGGGTCTTCGGGCCTTGCGAAGCTCTGTGTACTGCGAGCGCTGCTACTCGCAGCTGAGGAGGACCGTGGAGCTGGCGGCGAATTCGGAGAGCTCTTCGCTGCACTGCGCCGCTCGCAAGCGGCTTCGTTCTTCGCCTTCTGCCGTCCGGCGAGAGCTGAACTCCAGCGGTCAGTTGCAGCTCTGCCCAACAGCGTGTTCTCAGTTCTGCGGGCAAGCACGCCCTCTTGCCTTGGCCCCGAGTGCAAAGTCCCGAGCGAGCACTCGACTCAGTGCAATGCACCCAGAAGGACGCTCTCGCTCGCCTTTCAAGGAGCGATTCCTAACAGCAGAAGCAGCAGAGCCACAAACTGCATGACGAGAAGGGACAACGTAGAACACGTCTCTGTCCTGGCACATTTTCGTGTGCGAAACTTCCCTCCGGGTCTTCGGGCCTTGCGAAGCTCTGTGTACTGCGAGCGCTGCTACTCGCAGCTGAGGAGGACCGTGGAGCTGGCGGCGAATTCGGAGAGCTCTTCGCTGCACTGCGCCGCTCGCAAGCGGCTTCGTTCTTCGCCTTCTGCCGTCCGGCGAGAGCTGAACTCCAGCGGTCAGCTGCAGCTCTGCCCAACAGCGTGTTCTCAGTTCTGCGGGCAAGCACGCCCTCTTGCCTTGGCCCCGAGAGCAAAGTCCCGAGCGAGCACTCGTCTCAGTGCAATGCACCCAGAAGGACGCTCTCGCTCGCCTTTCAAGGAGCAATTCCTAACAGCAGAAGCAGCAGAGGCACAAACTGCATGACGAGAAGGGACAACGTAGAACACGTCTCTGTCCTGGCACATTTTCGTGTGCGAAACTTCCCTCCGGGTCTTCGGGCCTTGCGAAGCTCTGTGTACTGCGAGCGCTGCTACTCGCAGCTGAGAAGGACCGTGGAGCTGGCGGCGAATTCGGAGAGCTCTTCGCTGCACTGCGCCGCTCGCAAGCGGCTTCGTTCTTCGCCTTCTGCCGTCCGGCGAGAGCTGAACTCCAGCGGTCAGTTGCAGCTCTGCCCAACAGCGTGTTCTCAGTTCTGCGGGCAAGCACGCCCTCTTGCCTTGGCCCCGAGAGCAAAGTCCCGAGCGAGCACTCGACTCAGTGCAATGCACCCAGAAGGACGCTCTCGCTCGCCTTTCAAGGAGCGATTCCTAACAGCAGAAGCAGCAGAGGCACAAACTGCATGACGAGAAGGGACAACGTAGAACACGTCTCTGTCCTGGCACATTGTCGTGTGCGATATGTCCCTCCGGGTCTTCGGTCCTTGCGAAGCTCTATGTACTGCGAGCGCTGCTACTTGCAGCTGAGAAGGACCGCGGAGCTAGCAGCGAATTCGGAGAGCGCTAAGCACGAAGTCAAGAAGCGAGACGTGTCCCTGCAACGCGGTGCTAAGAGCAGCTTCCTCGCGGCGGGGGCGAGCCCCGGCCACAAGACATTCTCGTCCTGGCAACGGATCTCTGTGAAGGGCGTAGGCGAAAAGCTTTCGTTTTCCATTCGAACTGCGAGAGAGGCAGACTGTTACACGGAGCTCTGAGAACAAAGGTGCACGCCCTAGGCGGGCTTGGGCAGAAGAAGCGTTCTCGAGCTCTTGGCTGCCGGCACACTGCTGGGTATGTGGCGCCCCTGCAGCGGCTTCTGGCCGCCGGCAAGTGAAAGCGGAGCAAGGCGAGGGCGAGGGCGAGGGCGGTGAACGAAGCGGCTATGTGCCGTGCTTGTGTGCACCACGTTAGAGGCTACTAGGAGAGGAAGGTGGTTGACTCTCGCTTGCCTTCCCAAGTGCCCTTAGCAGTCGGAAGGAGCAAGCTGAAGCACTGCTGCTTGTGCTGCTCCTTGGTTCCCTTGCAGCCCGCTCTGAAAGCATTGGCGGTCACTTCTAGGCGCCGAGTTGCACACACACAGCACCACGCTAAGTGCCGCGGAGAAGGGAAATCCAGAGTGCAGCGAGGAGCTGGACGTGGCTTACGTTCAGTAAGGAAAAGGTGAACCTAAGCACTGCCTCTTCAATCTGGCCGCCTCTGCTCTGGTAGCAACTTTTGCAAGTCGGCAAAGGGAGCCGCGAGTATGTAGAACGGAGGGCAGCGAGACGCCGTGTGTTATGCGCCCTTTCAGGCCTCTGCCAGTAGGCTACTTTAAGAAGGCCTTCTACTTCCTCGCGTCCTTCTCGCTTCGCTCTAGCTGCATGGAGTACAGCACAGCGAAGGAGTGAAGACGGGCACTGCCCCAGCTTTTGCCCTGGCGTGCAACGGCTGTGTGCTGCTTTTCCAAGCAGCAAGAGCACTGAGAAGTGAAAGCGATTGTGAAGGAGCTCTTTGGCTGCTCGTGTGCTCTTCGCTGCACTGCGCCGCTCGCAAGCGGCTTCGTTCTTCGGCGTCTGCCGTCCGGAGAGAGCTGAACTGCAGCGGTCAGTTTCAGCTCTGCCCAACAGCGCGCTCTCAGTTCTGCGGACAAGCACGTCCTCTTGCCTTGGCTCCGAGTGCAAAGTCCCTAGCGAGCACTCACTCAGTGCAATGCACCCAGAAAGACGCTCTCGCTCGTCTTTCAAGGAGCGATTCCTAACAGCAGAAGCAGCAGAGGCACAAACTGGATGACGAGAAGGGACAATGTAGAACACGTCTCTGTCCTGGCACATTGTCGTGTGCGATATGTCCCTCCGGGTCTTCGGTCCTTGCGAAGCTCTATGTACTGCGAGCGCTGCTACTTGCAGCTGAGAAGGACCGCGGAGCTAGCAGCGAATTCGGAGAGCGCTAAGCACGAAGTCAAGAAGCGAGACGTGTCCCTGCAACGCGGTGCTAATAGCAGCTTCCTCGCGGCGGGGTCGAGCCCCGGCCACAAGACATTCTCGTCCTGGCAACGGATCTCTGTGAAGGGCGTAGGCGAAAAGCTTTCGTTTTCCATTCGAACTGCGAGAGAGGCAGACTGTTACACGGAGCTCTGAGAACAAAGGTGCACGCCCTAGGCTGGCTTGGGCAGAAGAAGCGTTCTCGAGCTCTTGGCTTCCGGCACACTGCTGGGTATGTGGCGCCCCTGCAGCGGCTTCTGGCCGCCGGCAAGTGAAAGCGGAGCAAGGCGAGGGCGAGGGCGAGGGCGGTGAACGAAGCGGCTATGTGCCGTGCTTGTGTGCACCACGTTAGAGGCTACTAGGAGAGGAAGGTGGTTGACTCTCGCTTGCCTTCCCAAGTGCCCTTAGCAGTCGGAAGGAGCAAGCTGAAGCACTGCTGCTTGTGCTGCTCCTTGGTTCCCTTGCAGCCCGCTCTGAAAGCATTGGCGGTCACTTCTAGGCGCCGAGTTGCACACACACAGCACCACGCTAAGTGCCGCGGAGAAGGGAAATCCAGAGTGCAGCGAGGAGCTGGACGTGGCTTACGTTCAGTAAGGAAAAGGTGAACCTAAGCACTGCCTCTTCAATCTGGCCGCCTCTGCTCTGGTAGCAACTTTTGCAAGTCGGCAAAGGGAGCCGCGAGTATGTAGAACGGAGGGCAGCGAGACGCCGTGTGTTATGCGCCCTTTCAGGCCTCTGCCAGTAGGCTACTTTAAGAAGGCCTTCTACTTCCTCGCGTCCTTCTCGCTTCGCTCTAGCTGCATGGAGTACAGCACAGCGAAGGAGTGAAGACGGGCACTGCCCCAGCTTTTGCCCTGGCGTGCAACGGCTGTGTGCTGCTTTTCCAAGCAGCAAGAGCACTGAGAAGTGAAAGCGATTGTGAAGGAGCTCTTTGGCTGCTCGTGTGCTCTTCGCTGCACTGCGCCGCTCGCAAGCGGCTTCGTTCTTCGGCGTCTGCCGTCCGGAGAGAGCTGAACTCCAGCGGTCAGTTGCAGCTCTGCCCAACAGCGCGCTCTCAGTTCTGCGGACAAGCACGCCCTGTTGCCTTGGCTCCGAGTGCAAAGTCCCTAGCGAGCACTCGACTCAGTGCAATGCACCCAGAAGGACGCTCTCGCTCGCCTTTCAAGGAGCGATTCCTAACAGCAGAAGCAGCAGAGGCACAAACTGCATGACGAGAAGGGACAACGTAGAACACGTCTCTGTCCTGGCACATTTTCGTGTGCGATACTTCCCTCCGGGTCTTCGGGCCTTGCGAAGCTCTGTGTACTGCGAGCGCTGCTACTCGCAGCTGAGGAGGACCGTGGAGCTGGCGGCGAATTCGGAGAGCTCTTCGCTGCACTGCGCCGCTCGCAAGCGGCTTCGTTCTTCGCCTTCTGCCGTCCGGCGAGAGCTGAACTCCAGCGGTCAGTTGCAGCTCTGCCCAACAGCGTGTTCTCAGTTCTGCGGGCAAGCACGCCCTCTTGCCTTGGCCCCGAGAGCAAAGTCCCGAGCGAGCACTCGTCTCAGTGCAATGCACCCAGAAGGACGCTCTCGCTCGCCTTTCAAGGAGCAATTCCTAACAGCAGAAGCAGCAGAGGCACAAACTGCATGACGAGAAGGGACAACGTAGAACACGTCTCTGTCCTGGCACATTTTCGTGTGCGAAACTTCCCTCCGGGTCTTCGGGCCTTGCGAAGCTCTGTGTACTGCGAGCGCTGCTACTCGCAGCTGAGAAGGACCGTGGAGCTGGCGGCGAATTCGGAGAGCTCTTCGCTGCACTGCGCCGCTCGCAAGCGGCTTCGTTCTTCGCCTTCTGCCGTCCGGCGAGAGCTGAACTCCAGCGGTCAGTTGCAGCTCTGCCCAACAGCGTGTTCTCAGTTCTGCGGGCAAGCACGCCCTCTTGCCTTGGCCCCGAGAGCAAAGTCCCGAGCGAGCACTCGACTCAGTGCAATGCACCCAGAAGGACGCTCTCGCTCGCCTTTCAAGGAGCGATTCCTAACAGCAGAAGCAGCAGAGGCACAAACTGCATGACGAGAAGGGACAACGTAGAACACGTCTCTGTCCTGGCACATTGTCGTGTGCGATATGTCCCTCCGGGTCTTCGGTCCTTGCGAAGCTCTATGTACTGCGAGCGCTGCTACTTGCAGCTGAGAAGGACCGCGGAGCTAGCAGCGAATTCGGAGAGCGCTAAGCACGAAGTCAAGAAGCGAGACGTGTCCCTGCAACGCGGTGCTAAGAGCAGCTTCCTCGCGGCGGGGGCGAGCCCCGGCCACAAGACATTCTCGTCCTGGCAACGGATCTCTGTGAAGGGCGTAGGCGAAAAGCTTTCGTTTTCCATTCGAACTGCGAGAGAGGCAGACTGTTACACGGAGCTCTGAGAACAAAGGTGCACGCCCTAGGCGGGCTTGGGCAGAAGAAGCGTTCTCGAGCTCTTGGCTGCCGGCACACTGCTGGGTATGTGGCGCCCCTGCAGGGGCTTCTGGCCGCCGGCAAGTGAAAGCGGAGCAAGGCGAGGGCGAGGGCGAGGGCGGTGAACGAAGCGGCTATGTGCCGTGCTTGTGTGCACCACGTTAGAGGCTACTAGGAGAGGAAGGTGGTTGACTCTCGCTTGCCTTCCCAAGTGCCCTTAGCAGTCGGAAGGAGCAAGCTGAAGCACTGCTGCTTGTGCTGCTCCTTGGTTCCCTTGCAGCCCGCTCTGAAAGCATTGGCGGTCACTTCTAGGCGCCGAGTTGCACACACACAGCACCACGCTAAGTGCCGCGGAGAAGGGAAATCCAGAGTGCAGCGAGGAGCTGGACGTGGCTTACGTTCAGTAAGGAAAAGGTGAACCTAAGCACTGCCTCTTCAATCTGGCCGCCTCTGCTCTGGTAGCAACTTTTGCAAGTCGGCAAAGGGAGCCGCGAGTATGTAGAACGGAGGGCAGCGAGACGCCGTGTGTTATGCGCCCTTTCAGGCCTCTGCCAGTAGGCTACTTTAAGAAGGCCTTCTACTTCCTCGCGTCCTTCTCGCTTCGCTCTAGCTGCATGGAGTACAGCACAGCGAAGGAGTGAAGACGGGCACTGCCCCAGCTTTTGCCCTGGCGTGCAACGGCTGTGTGCTGCTTTTCCAAGCAGCAAGAGCACTGAGAAGTGAAAGCGATTGTGAAGGAGCTCTTTGGCTGCTCGTGTGCTCTTCGCTGCACTGCGCCGCTCGCAAGCGGCTTCGTTCTTCGGCGTCTGCCGTCCGGAGAGAGCTGAACTGCAGCGGTCAGTTTCAGCTCTGCCCAACAGCGCGCTCTCAGTTCTGCGGACAAGCACGTCCTCTTGCCTTGGCTCCGAGTGCAAAGTCCCTAGCGAGCACTCACTCAGTGCAATGCACCCAGAAAGACGCTCTCGCTCGTCTTTCAAGGAGCGATTCCTAACAGCAGAAGCAGCAGAGGCACAAACTGGATGACGAGAAGGGACAATGTAGAACACGTCTCTGTCCTGGCACATTGTCGTGTGCGATATGTCCCTCCGGGTCTTCGGTCCTTGCGAAGCTCTATGTACTGCGAGCGCTGCTACTTGCAGCTGAGAAGGACCGCGGAGCTAGCAGCGAATTCGGAGAGCGCTAAGCACGAAGTCAAGAAGCGAGACGTGTCCCTGCAACGCGGTGCTAATAGCAGCTTCCTCGCGGCGGGGTCGAGCCCCGGCCACAAGACATTCTCGTCCTGGCAACGGATCTCTGTGAAGGGCGTAGGCGAAAAGCTTTCGTTTTCCATTCGAACTGCGAGAGAGGCAGACTGTTACACGGAGCTCTGAGAACAAAGGTGCACGCCCTAGGCTGGCTTGGGCAGAAGAAGCGTTCTCGAGCTCTTGGCTTCCGGCACACTGCTGGGTATGTGGCGCCCCTGCAGCGGCTTCTGGCCGCCGGCAAGTGAAAGCGGAGCAAGGCGAGGGCGAGGGCGAGGGCGGTGAACGAAGCGGCTATGTGCCGTGCTTGTGTGCACCACGTTAGAGGCTACTAGGAGAGGAAGGTGGTTGACTCTCGCTTGCCTTCCCAAGTGCCCTTAGCAGTCGGAAGGAGCAAGCTGAAGCACTGCTGCTTGTGCTGCTCCTTGGTTCCCTTGCAGCCCGCTCTGAAAGCATTGGCGGTCACTTCTAGGCGCCGAGTTGCACACACACAGCACCACGCTAAGTGCCGCGGAGAAGGGAGATCCAGAGTGCAGCGAGGAGCTGGACGTGGCTTACGTTCAGTAAGGAAAAGGTGAACCTAAGCACTGCCTCTTCAATCTGGCCGCCTCTGCTCTGGTAGCAACTTTTGCAAGTCGGCAAAGGGAGCCGCGAGTATGTAGAACGGAGGGCAGCGAGACGCCGTGTGTTATGCGCCCTTTCAGGCCTCTGCCAGTAGGCTACTTTAAGAAGGCCTTCTACTTCCTCGCGTCCTTCTCGCTTCGCTCTAGCTGCATGGAGTACAGCACAGCGAAGGAGTGAAGACGGGCACTACCCCAACTTTTGCCCTGGCGTGCAACGGCTGTGTGCTGCTTTTCCAAGCAGCAAGAGCACTGAGAAGTGAAAGCGATTGTGAAGGAGCTCTTTGGCTGCTCGTGTGCTCTTCGCTGCACTGCGCCGCTAGCAAGCGGCTTCGTTCTTCGGCGTCTGCCGTCCGGAGAGAGCTGAACTGCAGCGGTCAGTTTCAGCTCTGCCCAACAGCGCGCTCTCAGTTCTGCGGACAAGCACGCCCTGTTGCCTTGGCTCCGAGTGCAAAGTCCCTAGCGAGCACTCACTCAGTGCAATGCACCCAGAAAGACGCTCTCGCTCGTCTTTCAAGGAGCGATTCCTAACAGCAGAAGCAGCAGAGGCACAAACTGGATGACGAGAAGGGACAATGTAGAACACGTCTCTGTCCTGGCACATTGTCGTGTGCGATATGTCCCTCCGGGTCTTCGGTCCTTGCGAAGCTCTATGTACTGCGAGCGCAGCTACTTGCAGCTGAGAAGGACCGCGGAGCTAGCAGCGAATTCGGAGAGCGCTAAGCACGAAGTCAAGAAGCGAGACGTGTCCCTGCAACGCGGTGCTAAGAGCAGCTTCCTGGCGGCGGGGGCGAGCCCCGGCCACAAGACATTCTCGTCCTGGCAACGGATCTCTGTGAAGGGCGTAGACGAAAAGCTTTCGTTTTCCATTCGAACTGCGAGAGAGGCAGACTGTTACACGGAGCTCTGAGAACAAAGGTGCACGCCCTAGGCGGGCTTGGGCAGAAGAAGCGTTCTCGAGCTCTTGGCTGCCGGCACACTGCTGGGTATGTGGCGCCCCTGCAGCGGCTTCTGGCCGCCGGCAAGTGAAAGCGGAGCAAGGCGAGGGCGAGGGCGAGGCTGGTGAACGAAGCGGCTATGTGCCGTGCTTGTGTGCACCACGTTAGAGGCTACTAGGAGAGGAAGGTGGTTGACTCTCGCTTGCCTTCCCAAGTGCCCTTAGCAGTCGGAAGGAGCAAGCTGAAGCACTGCTGCTTGTAGTGCTCTTTGGTTCCCTTGCAGCGCGCTGTGAAAGCATTGGCGGTCACTTCTAGGCGCCGAGTTGCACACACACAGCACCACGCTAAGTGCCGCGGAGAAGGGAAATCCAGAGTGCAGCGAGGAGCTGGACGTGGCTTACGTTCAGTAAGGAAAAGGTGAACTTAGGCACTGCCTCTTCAATCTGGCCGCCTCTGCTCTGGTAGCAACTTTTGCAAGTCGGCAAAGGGAGCCGCGAGTATGTAGAACGGAGGGCAGCTAGACGCCGTGTGTTATGCGCCCTTTCAGGGCTGCTGATAAGGGGCTACTTTAAGAACGCCTTCTTCGTCCTCGCGTCCTTGTCGCTTCGTTCTAGCTGCATGGAGTACAGCACAGCGAAGGAGTGAAGACGGGCACTGCCCCAGCTTTTGCCCTGGCGTGCAACGGCTGTGTGCTGCTTTTCCAAGCAGCAAGAGCACTGAGAAGTGAAAGCGATTGTGAAGGAGCTCTTTGGCTGCTCGTGTGCTCTTCGCTGCACTGCGCCGCTCGCAAGCGGCTTCGTTCTTCGGCGTCTGCCGTCCGGAGAGAGCTGAACTGCAGCGGTCAGTTTCAGCTCTGCCCAACAGCGCGCTCTCAGTTCTGCGGACAAGCACGCCCTGTTGCCTTGGCTCCGAGTGCAAAGTCCCTAGCGAGCACTCACTCAGTGCAATGCACCCAGAAAGACGCTCTCGCTCGTCTTTCAAGGAGCGATTCCTAACAGCACAAGCAGCAGAGGCACAAACTGGATGACGAGAAGGGACAATGTAGAACACGTCTCTGTCCTGGCACATTGTCGTGTGCGATATGTCCCTCCGGGTCTTCGGTCCTTGCGAAGCTCTATGTACTGCGAGCGCAGCTACTTGCAGCTGAGAAGGACCGCGGAGCTAGCAGCGAATTCGGAGAGCGCTAAGCACGAAGTCAAGAAGCGAGACGTGTCCCTGCAACGCGGTGCTAAGAGCAGCTTCCTGGCGGCGGGGGCGAGCCCCGGCCACAAGACATTCTCGTCCTGGCAACGGATCTCTGTGAAGGGCGTAGGCGAAAAGCTTTCGTTTTCCATTCGAACTGCGAGAGAGGCAGACTGTTACACGGAGCTCTGAGAACAAAGGTGCACGCCCTAGGCTGGCTTGGGCAGAAGAAGCGTTCTCGAGCTCTTGGCTGCCCGCACACTGCTGGGTATGTGGCGCCCCTGCAGCGGCTTCTGGCCGCCGACAAGTGAAAGCGGAGCAAGGCGTGGGCGAGGGCGAGGGCGGTGAACGAAGCGGCTATGTGCCGTGCTTGTGTGCACCACGTTAGAGGCTACTAGGAGAGGAAGGCGGTTGACTCTCGCTTGCCTTCCCAAGTGCCCTTAGCAGTCGGAAGGAGCAAGCTGAAGCACTGCTGCTTGTGCTGCTCCTTGGTTCCCTTGCAGCCCGCTCTGAAAGCATTGGCGGTCACTTCTAGGCGCCGAGTTGCACACACACAGCACCACGCTAACTGCCGCGGAGAAGGGAAATCCAGAGTGCAGCGAGGAGCTGGACGTGGCTTACGTGCAGTAAGGAAAAGGTGAACCAAGGCACTGCCTCTTCAATCTGGCCGCCTCTGCTCTGGTAGCAACTTTTGCAAGTCGGCAAAGGGAGCCGCGAGTATGTAGAACGGAGGGCAGCGAGACGCCGTGTGTTATGCGCCCTTTCAGGCCTCTGCCAGTAGGCTACTTTAAGAACGCCTTCTTCGTCCTCGCGTCCTTGTCGCTTCGTTCTAGCTGCATGGAGTACAGCACAGCGAAGGAGTGAAGACGGGCACTGCCCCAGCTTTTGCCCTGGCGTGCAACGGCTGTGTGCTGCTTTTCCAAGCAGCAAGAGCACTGAGAAGTGAAAGCGATTGTGAAGGAGCTCTTTGGCTGCTCGTGTGCTCTTCGCTGCACTGCGCCGCTCGCAAGCGGCTTCGTTCTTCGCCTTCTGCCGTCCGGCGAGAGCTGAACTGCAGCGGTCAGTTTCAGCTCTGCCCAACAGCGCGCTCTCAGTTCTGCGGACAAGCACGCCCTGTTGCCTTGGCTCCGAGTGCAAAGTCCCGAGCGAGCACTCACTCAGTGCAATGCACCCAGAAAGACGCTCTCGCTCGTCTTTCAAGGAGCGATTCCTAACAGCACAAGCAGCAGAGGCACAAACTGGATGACGAGAAGGGACAATGTAGAACACGTCTCTGTCCTGGCACATTGTCGTGTGCGATATGTCCCTCCGGGTCTTCGGTCCTTGCGAAGCTCTATGTACTGCGAGCGCAGCTACTTGCAGCTGAGAAGGACCGCGGAGCTAGCAGCGAATTCGGAGAGCGCTAAGCACGAAGTCAAGAAGCGAGACGTGTCCCTGCAACGCGGTGCTAAGAGCAGCTTCCTCGCGGTGGGGGCGAGCCCCGGCCACAAGACATTCTCGTCCTAGCAACGGATCTCTGTGAAGGGCGTAGGCGAAAAGCTTTCGTTTTCCATTCGAACTGCGAGAGAGGCAGACTGTTACACGGAGCTCTGAGAACAAAGGTGCACGCCCTAGGCTGGCTTGGGCAGAAGAAGCGTTCTCGAGCTCTTGGCTGCCCGCACACTGCTGGGTATGTGGCGCCCCTGCAGCGGCTTCTGGCCGCCGACAAGTGAAAGCGGAGCAAGGCGTGGGCGAGGGCGAGGGCGGTGAACGAAGCGGCTATGTGCCGTGCTTGTGTGCACCACGTTAGAGGCTACTAGGAGAGGAAGGCGGTTGACTCTCGCTTGCCTTCCCAAGTGCCCTTAGCAGTCGGAAGGAGCAAGCTGAAGCACTGCTGCTTGTGCTGCTCCTTGGTTCCCTTGCAGCCCGCTCTGAAAGCATTGGCGGTCACTTCTAGGCGCCGAGTTGCACACACACAGCACCACGCTAACTGCCGCGGAGAAGGGAAATCCAGAGTGCAGCGAGGAGCTGGACGTGGCTTACGTGCAGTAAGGAAAAGGTGAACCAAGGCACTGCCTCTTCAATCTGGCCGCCTCTGCTCTGGTAGCAACTTTTGCAAGTCGGCAAAGGGAGCCGCGAGTATGTAGAACGGAGGGCAGCGAGACGCCGTGTGTTATGCGCCCTTTCAGGGCTGCTGACAAGGGGCTATTTAAGAACGCCTTCTTCGTCCTCGCGTCCTTCTCGCTTCGCTCTAGCTGCATGGAGTACAGCACAGCGAAGGAGTGAAGACGGGCACTGCCCCAGCTTTTGCCCTGGCCTGCCTGTGCTGCGCCTTTAGCTGCACACCAGAACAATGGCATTTCTTTCCCGCAAGGTAAAAAGGGCTTTAGTGTAGCCTTAGGAATGGCAAGTGCCTAGGCATTAAGTTGAGCGACCACGTATGAGGGAGTCTTTAGAGGTTTCCTCCCCCATGGCGCAGGTGTATTCTCATTCTCGTGCTGAACTGAAAAGTCCGGGCATGGCAAGTCTGCCCTGCCTTGTGCAGAGACGAACACAAATGTGGGGCTATGATCCTCTGTGTTCGGAGCTCTGCTTCCGGGTGTGTGGGCCGCCATGAGCCCGCAGCAGCCGCCGAGGACAGTGTGGATTGTGGATGAGTCTGGGCTGGCCCCCCGCCCCCCCGCTGGTCTGACAGCGGCAGAAGTGGCGTAGGAGCGGCATCGCCTGAGGGCCCCATGGGGGGCGGGAAGAGAGCCGGGAGTGACTCCGAGCGACACCGGAAGCGATATCCGTAGGGCCCGGAAGGCCAGCGTTGCCATCGAGTTTGGCCGGTAGGAGGCGTCTAAGGTGCTTTGAAAGGTGGAGCTTCTTTGCTCTAGGACAGTCTGGGAGAGCTGAGGGTGTCCAATCTGGAGAACAGAAGGCTCCAGGGAGATCTTCGAGCCCCTTGCAGTGCCTGCTGGGGCTCCAAGATAGCTGGGGAGGGACTTTGGAAAAGGTTCTGGACTCGCAGGACAAGGGGGAATAGCTTCAAACTGCCAGAGGGCTGGGGTAGATGGGATATTGGAAAGGAATTCTTCCTTGTGTGGGTGCTGAGGCCTGGCACATGTTGCTCAAAGAGGCTGTGTAGGAGCCCCATGGCAGGAAGTGTCCAGGGCCAGGCTGGAGCAGACATGGAGCAACCTGGACTAGTGGAAAAGTGTCCCTGCCCATGTCAGGATGTGGGAAGAAGAGACTCTGTCTCTAAGGTCGCTTCCAGTCCAAACCATTCTGGGATTCTAGGATTCATGGAAGGCCCTTTTCCAAGTGAAGTGTTGTATCTCTTGGCTCCCAGCTTGTAGTTGCCAGTTCTTCTGGAAGCAGGCGTGGCGAAGCAGCTGTGATGAGCCATGGGTTCTCAATAGGACGAGTGTGATATATTTGCAGAGAGGAAGGCTGCAGACAGATCTTCAAGGTCCAGGTAAAATAAGCAAAGGATTGAATAAAAGCCAAAGGTTGGTTGTGTTAGTTTGCTGGCTGTTGAAATGGCCCCAGGTAATTTTCAACATTTCTAATTTGGATTTGTTTGAGTAAAAAATGAATGTGTTACCTCCAGCGTAGGCTCTCCAATGCATCTCCATGTGCTCCCATCTCTTTGTTGTATATCGGGTTCTATTAACTGAAGACAGAATCATAACACAGTAGTAAAACATTTAGAGGTGTAGTTAGCCAGCTTCAGGAGTTTTCAACTCTGCTGTTGACTTTTCTGGTAACTGTAGGCAAGGCAACACAATCCAGTTACTCCACTTTCTTTTCCTCTCTGAGGAAAAGATGATCTTTTTTTTTTTTTTTTTTCTTCTCATTTTGAAAATAGCCTTGAATGAAGAGAGTTATGCATGTGGCATGTAGGATTCATTACTTTACCTTTCTCTTCTGCTGTCTTTCGCGTACTAGTCTTTTTAAAATTTTTTTGTCGCTGTTCTCCATTCAGTAGGTTTGAAAGAATTCTAATTGTTGAGATGATGGTTCTTTGAAGGCTCACTTAGCCCACCTTTTGGGTGAAGGAAAGAAGAAGACAAGGTCCTCTAGGAAGAGTAAAAAGCATACTTTCAAGAGACATTCAGAGATGTCTGCTGATGCCATGCAATTACCGTGTAATCAGCAGAAATGTGTTGGAAAAACACCCATCAGTGACTTCACAAGAAAGCCACACTCAAGACAGGTAAAGAACAGAAGCATAAAACCCCAAAGGTATGAAATGGACAGATTTTCATTGGGAATGAGCAACTCCTGAATTCTTGGTTCTAGAACTAGGGGCTTGTAATAAATAGACTGTCTCCTTGCCAAACGTAAATTTGGTGTCATGAACTGCTCACTGCCCGTTGAAGTGCAGGGCTAGTAGACTAATATTTGCCATGGCAGGCATATTGTATGGCTTTCCTGTTAAAAAGAAATTGGTTTTGCTCATAGCAATCTAGATATGTACCCAGTCTGACACCTATTTTTTAGGCTATATTTCCAAGTAAATGGCTTCCACGATGATGCAGTAAGTTTATGTCATGAACAGGAATGAAGTGATTGCATGCATCCTTTTTTACCCTAATCCAGCTGCTGAATAATGAGACAGAGACTCTCACTGACGCCAAGGAGTGCCCGTGCTTTTGGGAAAAGCACTGGGCAGATAAAGCCTATTTCCACATTTCTTGCTAGCGTCTCCTTCAAAGTTCATGGGTTTGCTCATCTTTTAGAGCTGTTCTAGATGTCTTTGTAGTTTACATGTACTAAATGTAGCAGGTATTGCTTTCATGGCGTCCTACTAGATTTGAAGTTGGGATCTACTCAGGCTTCAATGTCTCAGAAGAAGCAACGTTGATTCTTTGAATTCCGTTCTTGAACGTGAGAATGCTACTTATGTAGTTAATGAATTAATTAAATCGAATTCACTTGATTGGAAAAATTGTCTTGTTCATGTAGATTTTAACTTGGGAAATTGATATTTGAGTTCTACTTTTCATTGTTGTTGCTTTTCTGTATTGTTTGATTGCACAGATAGCAGATGTACTGACCAAGTATTGTGTGAAACTGGAGGAAATGTCCTTCCTCTTGGCAGCTGATGTTCACAAGCTCATTAACGCTAAGGCCATGGTAAATGTTTTACCTGGGGCAAGATAGCAGTCTGAATATTCCTAGAATGTCTTTCTTTCCCCAGATGAAATTAATTTTTTCTGCCTATCAATCACTGAAATATAGAAGAAATTTCTACTTGGCAGGGTATTGGTTATCATTTGTGTTCTTTTCTCCCCTCATTTTCTGTAGAAGAGACAATTTTTGGTTTGTTTTTGCATGTTGAAGCAGAGGAAGAAGAAGATGAGGAGAGGATTCCTTGTAAAAGTGAAGAAAATGAGCATGCAGAACAGGGACTAAGCATTATGCAGGTAAGCGAGCAAGAGAATAAGTTTGAAAGTGAAGGCAGTTTTGTCCAAAAGAAGGAGGAATAGGACGTCTTTTTGCTGAGAATGAATAGAAAGGTTTTTTGCATTTAGTTTGTATACGAAGCGCACAGGGCTCTAGATCCTTTTGTGGGAAAATGGAGTGTGTAAAGTTGCCAATCATTTTGGAGCGAATTTGGAGGGTGAATTTGGGGTGCCAGGTGAATTTTGGGTCGAATTCTGGGGATTTGGGGTTTCCCAGGTGAATTTCTGAGGTGAAAAGGTTCAAAAAGGTTTTTTTTTGAAAGCAAGTTAAAGCCAGAAGGTTATTGAAAATTAATAGATGTGATGCAAGTAGGTAATATGCAGACGATACACAGCGAGACAAATCATGGGAAAAATACAGTGGTAACACATGAGTGTGTGAGGATGGGATCAGTATAGCTAAGGCTCAGTTGAAGCTGAATTTGGAAAAGCATGCCAAAACTAAGAATAATAAAGGCACCTACGGGTATTTCAGTGGGAAAAGGAAGATGAAAAGAAACCTATCACACCTCCCCTATTCCCCCCCCCACCCCCATAAGCCAGACAGGACTAGTGACAACAGACAAGGAGAAGGCTGAGGTACT
This sequence comes from Sturnus vulgaris, assembly GCF_052056855.1. Taxonomy (NCBI): domain Eukaryota; kingdom Metazoa; phylum Chordata; class Aves; order Passeriformes; family Sturnidae; genus Sturnus; species Sturnus vulgaris. Next base: position 32,154 of record NW_028276531.1, read on the forward strand.
CAACAAGTGTTGGTCTCAATTTTTACTGCCAGTCACTATTTCCACATCTCTCAGGTTATTGGACTGGTGGACTTGATTCTAACCCATAGTAGCAGGTCAGCTTTCAGACCACTTGAGGAACCTGAGCATGCAAGACCATGGCACCCACCCAGAGGCATGTCAGGGCCCTGAGAGAACTGGCAGCTGTAGTTGCTAAGGTGCTTCCTCCATCATATTTGAGAAATCAAGGCAACCAGCTGAAGTCTCCAGACACTGTGTTGTATTGACTCCAATCCTCTTGGTCTTTTTTGTAAATCTTAGAGCTCTGAGTCAATTTCTGCAGAGGATTCCCAATGCAGTTTCAAAAATGGAATCTTTGTTACTGGTCCTCCTGTTGATCTTGGATATTTCCATTTTCTGCACTCCTTTATTTTCGAAACATTTGTAATGACTGAAAAGAAAGCTGAGACGAGGCATTATGCTCTTTCCAGTGATAGAAATGAACCTGTATTCTTTTCAGACAAATATATTTTTGCTGTGTCTAAGCACATGTGCATACCTGTGTTTGATTTATGTGTCCAGGTTTTGGCAATGGGGCAGCCACAGGGCCGTCCTGTGACAATGGCCCAGGTGCTGCCCCGTCCCGCTTTCTTCCAACTGGCTCCACTTCAGGATGTCCTCCCTGCTGAGAGAAGAGGCTGGGACAGCACCTTTAGAAATGTGACTTTCTGGGTTTTTTTTGTTTCGTTTTGTTTTGTTATTTTTAAAGTTACTAAAAACCTTCACCCTGATTTTTTGTGTTGGGTTTGGGGCTTTTTTTTTCAGTTTTGGGTGGGTTTTTTGGTGGGCTTTTTTGGGGGCTTTTTTTGTCTCTTTGGGGATTATTGGTTGGGGGGTTTTGTGTGTTTGTTTGGTCTGCTTTTTTTGTTTGTTTTTTTATTACGGTTTTGTAGAGTTTTTTTAAGCAAATTGATTGGAAAACTGAATAGTCCTTCACTATAGTCTCCTGGATTCACCTGAGACTCTTCCTAGGCATCTCCCTGATCTTTTTTGCAATGAGTCTCACATCATTCTCCTGAAGAAACTGTCTGCTTATGGTTTGCATGGGTGGGCTGTTTGCTGGGTGACAAACTGGGTGATGGCCAGGCCCACAGAGTGGTGGGAAATAGAGTTCATCCAGCTGGTCCCCAAGGCTCAGTCTTGGGCCCAGTCCTGTTTAATATCTTGCTCAGTGATCTGGACAAGGGGATAGAGTACACGCCCAGGAAGTTCACAGATGATGCAAAGTTGGCTGGTAGTGTTTTTTTCTTCTGGAGGACAGCAGGCTCTGCTTCTTCTTCCTCCTGTTCCGAGGTCGCTGCTCCCTCTTCATCCCTCATTAAGTGTGCTGATTTTGTCACTTGGATGAGAAAACAAACAATTTTAGCAACAATACTGGTGGCAGGGTACAAGAAAGGAAGAGTTCACATGAATCCCCCCCCCAACAACAGACAATACCTGATGGCTCCTCTGCCCAGCTTACTGACTACACCGCAACCCATTGTCCCCCAAAGATACTCCCTTCTCCCTGCCCCCAGCCATGATGTGAGATGGAATAGAATAACTAAGATTAAGATTCTCCCTATATAACTCCATCATACTTCGATTCTGGGAAAAACAATTCTTGAAGTTCTATCATTTCAGATCATTTGAATTTGAATTGGCATACTAAAAAGTCTAGCCAGAAACTCATGACAATATTAATAGCCCATTCTAGAATGTCCGAGATGATAGACACTTCTTTCAAGAGAATGTGATACCTCACGTGACTTCTCCAGAATTTAAATGAACAGCGGGAGTAGTCTACAAGATTCTTGCTGCCATCTGGATTTCCTGGTTTTTGGCTGGTCTATGTAAGCCAACCAGCTATTCAGCAGAGGGAATATTAGTGTGATACTTGATGGTATGTGAGATGGAACACAGTAATTTATGGCTTTTTGCATAGTGATGAAGCTGTAAAGAAAGCTCCGTAATGCTCTGACAAGGAGGCTGCTGGACTTCAAGCAGCAAAGGCCCAAAACGAACCAGTGAAAAGGTGTCATTGAAAAAAAAAAAAAAAAAAAAAAGCCTGGTGGGGAGCAAAGTGATACTTAAGGGCAGTTTACTGAAAGAGGAAATCTAGTGAAAAAAAGGTCCAAGAGTGAAGGAATAACAGGGAAAATGAAACTAAGGAAGGAAATCAATCTCAGCTAATCATTTCAGAAGCTAACAAGTTGTCATTGCAATGATGCATAAAGTGAGAAATTATAAATATGTCTGCGCCAAAATCTGAATTATGAACTTTATTGCATTCTGTCTTTCACGGAATCATACAACAGTCTGTGATTAAAGATCACCTAGTCCTACTTCCTTGCCAGGTAGATCTTACAGTAGATCAAATTGCTCAAGACTAGCCAAACTGATAAGGAGAACTCTCAATGATGGGGCATCCACAACTTCTCTGGAACAGCCGTTTGAGTGTCTCACCAGCTTCATTGTAGAAAAGCTTTTCCTTTTAGCCAATCTAAACCTAGTCTCAGTTTGAAAGCATGTCCCCTTGTCCTTTCTCTGCAAACCTTCCTAAAAAGTCTTTCTCCATTGGTCTTATACCCTCTTTACATATTCAAAGGCCACAATACTGTCTCTCCAGAAACCTCTCTTCTCCAGGCTAAAAGATCCTATTTTTCACAAGAACCAGGTCATAAACTGAGATGGAAGACATCTCAGGAGATCAGATCATCCAACAGCTCAGCGTAAGAATAGCTCTGAAGTCAGATCAACTAGCTTAGGGCTGTGTCTGTTTGAATTTTGAAAATTAGCAGGACTTGAAATGCTTCAAGGAAGAGAACTCTGGGTGGCTCCAGAAACAGCCTGAGAAACTCGAGCAAACTCGAAACCTCAGAAACTACCACTGCTTTCTCTCCCTCAGCCCAAGCAGTCCCAAAGAAGAAGTGTTCCCAGCAGGCTGGGATAGCACACATATACACTACATATACGTGACAGGCATCGCCAGCAGCCACATCCTGCTCCTTTCTGTGGCTGGCAAGAGTGAGACTGGATGTTTACATGTGGGCAACCTGGGTCCCTCCAGCAGCTCACACACTCAGCCTGCCCAGTGACCCCACTGAATTCCAGTATTCGCAGTGTGGCAAGGCCACAGCACTACTCCGCTTGCTGGCACAGACCATCACACGCCTCCTAAATCAGTCAGGACTCCCCTGGTCCCACAGCCAGCACCCCACTTGCTCTCCCCCAGGCCACTGCCATTGTTCACCAACTTCTCCACTTTGATCTTTGCTGGTGCTCTCAACACTGGCACACCCAGATGTTCTGCAGCTGTTGTCTCCTGGTGGAAAGGACTTGTAAAGCCGTGTTTCCACACAGGACTTCCACAACCTTTCAAAGCAACCTTTTCTGGGGTATGAACAATCTCATTCAAATGTCAACATTTCTTTTCCCATATGTGAAATCAGAATTTCCTTCTTCCGGGCATGCCCAAAACAAGGCACAAACTACATTGTGCCTTCTGTTTCACATGCTGAGTCGTTTGTAAACAATGCTAGGAGAATACCTGTTTTGATCCAAGCTAATCTCTGGCCCTTATAGTGCTTTCGGTAGTTAGTTTTGCTTTGCTATTTACTTGATGTCCCATTGAATTGTTGAATCATAAACAGACTATCTGTCTGTATAGCAGCATAGCAGTGATGAATAAATGCAAGAGAAGGAGCAAGGTGATTGTTTGCTAGACTCTTCCTAGAAACTGAGAAATCTGTTACTTAATGCTGACCACAGCAGATGGAGGAAGCATCCTACATGATGTCAAAGCAATGAAGCTGTAATCACTTTTATGATTACAGTCAAGGCACTGCTTTTGCCACCATAAGTGGAGTGCAGGGAATCTTAAAAGACGACACTCTAACTGTTGTCCATGCTCACTGAGAAAATAATGCTTTTACAGCAGAGCAGGTCTCACCGCAGCTAAATCATGGCTTCAACTGTACACTGCCTTCAAAAAAGCCCACAAAAACACAAATGAAAGGATTTGGAACCCAAGGGAATCTCGGATTGTGATATCAGCTCACTTTGGATTCTTTCCAAATTCTCAATTCCATTTTCTTCCCAGCCAATTATCCCACCTAACCTGAGATGTAACTTATGGATATCCAACACATCTAGTTACCTTAGAATTCGATTGCCACTAGGCAAAAAGACAGAAACAAGCAGTTAAGTTCAGACTGAAACCAAGGGTGTTTAGAACAGCAATACTTGGACGTAACTATTCTTGATCAAACCAAAACTTTTAGGACTTACCCATGTATTTTTGGAGGTGGAAAAAGTCCCTAGGGAGCTCACACTCAGTGCCTGGAGAGACGCTCTCGCTGGTTTTTCAAGGACCGATTCGTCACAGCAGAGGCAGCAGAGCACAAGATGGCCGAAGAAAAGGGGCAGTGTAGAATTCTCGGTCTGTCTCTGTCTCCACTCAGTGTAGAACGTCCTTGTCCTGGCACATTGTCGTGTGCGATATGTCCCTCCGGGTCTTCGGTCCTTGCGAAGCTCTATGTACTGCGAGCGCAGCTACTTGCAGCTGAGAATGACCGCGGAGCTAGCAGCGAATTCGGAGAGCGCTAAGCACGAAGTCAAGAAGCGAGACGTGTCCCTGCAACGCGGTGCTAAGAGCAGCTTCCTGGCGGCGGGGGCGAGCCCCGGCCACAAGACATTCTCGTCCTGGCAACGGATCTCTGTGAAGGGCGTAGGCGAAAAGCTTTCGTTTTCCATTCGAACTGCGACAGAGGCAGACTGTTACACGGAGCTCTGAGAACAAAGGTGCACGCCCTAGGCTGGCTTGGGCAGAAGAAGCGTTCTCGATCTCTTGGCTGCCGGCACACTGCTGGGTATGTGGCGCCCCTGCAGCGGCTTCTGGCCGCCGGCAAGTGAAAGCGGAGCAAGGCGAGGGCGAGGGCGGTGAACGAAGCGGCTATGTGCCGTGCTTGTGTGCACCACGTTAGAGGCTACTAGGAGAGGAAGGTGGTTGACTCTCGCTTGCCTTCCCAAGTGCCCTTAGCAGTCGGAAGGAGCAAGCTGAAGCACTGCTGCTTGTGCTGCTCCTTGGTTCCCTTGCAGCCCGCTCTGAAAGCATTGGCGGTCACTTCTAGGCGCCGAGTTGCACACACACAGCACCACGCTAAGTGCCGCGGAGAAGGGAAATCCAGAGTGCAGCGAGGAGCTGGACGTGGCTTACGTGCAGTAAGGAAAAGGTGAACTTAGGCACTGCCTCTTCAATCTGGCCGCCTCTGCTCTGGTAGCAACTTTTGCAAGTCGGCAAAGGGAGCCGCGAGTATGTAGAACGGAGGGCAGCGAGACGCCGTGTGTTATGCGCCCTTTCAGGCCTCTGCCAGTAGGCTACTTTAAGAAGGCCTTCTACTTCCTCGCGTCCTTCTCGCTTCGCTCTAGCTGCATGGAGTACAGCACAGCGAAGGAGTGAAGACGGGCACTGCCCCAGCTTTTGCCCTGGCGTGCAACGGCTGTGTGCTGCTTTTCCAAGCAGCAAGAGCACTGAGAAGTGAAAGCGATTGTGAAGGAGCTCTTTGGCTGCTCGTGTGCTCTTCGCTGCACTGCGCCGCTCGCAAGCGGCTTCGTTCTTCGGCGTCTGCCGTCCGGAGAGAGCTGAACTGCAGCGGTCAGTTTCAGCTCTGCCCAACAGCGCGCTCTCAGTTCTGCGGACAAGCACGCCCTGTTGCCTTGGCTCCGAGTGCAAAGTCCCGAGCGAGCACTCACTCAGTGCAATGCACCCAGAAAGACGCTCTCGCTCGTCTTTCAAGGAGCGATTCCTAACAGCAGAAGCAGCAGAGGCACAAACTGGATGACGAGAAGGGACAATGTAGAACACGTCTCTGTCCTGGCACATTGTCGTGTGCGATATGTCCCTCCGGGTCTTCGGTCCTTGCGAAGCTCTATGTACTGCGAGCGCAGCTACTTGCAGCTGAGAAGGACCGCGGAGCTAGCAGCGAATTCGGAGAGCGCTAAGCACGAAGTCAAGAAGCGAGACGTGTCCCTGCAACGCGGTGCTAAGAGCAGCTTCCTGGCGGCGGGGGCGAGCCCCGGCCACAAGACATTCTCGTCCTGGCAACGGATCTCTGTGAAGGGCGTAGGCGAAAAGCTTTCGTTTTCCATTCGAACTGCGAGAGAGGCAGACTGTTACACGGAGCTCTGAGAACAAAGGTGCACGCCCTAGGCTGGCTTGGGCAGAAGAAGCGTTCTCGAGCTCTTGGCTGCCGGCACACTGCTGGGTATGTGGCGCCCCTGCAGCGGCTTCTGGCCGGCGACAAGTGAAAGCGGAGCAAGGCGTGGGCGAGGGCGAGGGCGGTGAACGAAGCGGCTATGTGCCGTGCTTGTGTGCACCACGTTAGAGGCTATTAGGAGAGGAAGGTGGTTGACTCTCGCTTGCCTTCCCAAGTGCCCTTAGCAGTCGGAAGGAGTAAGCTGAAGCACTGCTGCTTGTGCTGCTCCTTGGTTCCCTTGCAACCCGCTCTGAAAGCATTGGCGGTCACTTCTAGGCGCCGAGTTGCACACACACAGCACCACGCTAAGTGCCGCGGAGAAGGGAAATCCAGAGTGCAGCGAGGAGCTGGACGTGGCTTACGTGCAGTAAGGAGAATGTGAACCAAGGCACTGCCTCTTCAATCTGGCCGCCTCTGCTCTGGTAGCAACTTTTGCAAGTCGGCAAAGGGAGCCGCGAGTATGTAGAACGGAGGGCAGCGAGACGCCGTGTGTTATGCGCCCTTTCAGGGCTGCTGATAAGGGGCTACTTTAAGAACGCCTTCTTCGTCCTCGCGTCCTTCTCGCTTCGCTCTAGCTGCATGGAGTACAGCACAGCGAAGGAGTGAAGACGGGCACTGCCCCAGCTTTTGCCCTGGCGTGCAACGGCTGTGTGCTGCTTTTCCAAGCAGCAAGAGCACTGAGAAGTGAAAGCGATTGTGAAGGAGCTCTTTGGCTGCTCGTGTGCTCTTCGCTGCACTGCGCCGCTCGCAAGCGGCTTCGTTCTTCGGCGTCTGCCGTCCGGAGAGAGCTGAACTGCAGCGGTCAGTTTCAGCTCTGCCCAACAGCGCGCTCTCAGTTCTGCGGACAAGCACGCCCTGTTGCCTTGGCTCCGAGTGCAAAGTCCCTAGCGAGCACTCACTCAGTGCAATGCACCCAGAAAGACGCTCTCGCTCGTCTTTCAAGGAGCGATTCCTAACAGCAGAAGCAGCAGAGGCACAAACTGGATGACGAGAAGGGACAATGTAGAACACGTCTCTGTCCTGGCACATTGTCGTGTGCGATACGTCCCTCCGGGTCTTCGGTCCTTGCGAAGCTCTATGTACTGCGAGCGCTGCTACTTGCAGCTGAGAAGGACCGCGGAACTAGCAGCGAATTCGGAGAGCGCTAAGCACGAAGTCAAGAAGCGAGACGTGTCCCTGCAACGCGGTGCTAAGAGCAGCTTCCTGGCGGCGGGGGCGAGCCCCGGCCACAAGACATTCTCGTCCTGGCAACGGATCTCTGTGAAGGGCGTAGGCGAAAAGCTTTCGTTTTCCATTCGAACTGCGAGAGAGGCAGACTGTTACACGGAGCTCTGAGAACAAAGGTGCACGCCCTAGGCTGGCTTGGGCAGAAGAAGCGTTCTCGAGCTCTTGGCAGCCCGCACACTGCTGGGTATGTGGCGCCCCTGCAGCGGCATCTGGCCGCCGACAAGTGAAAGCGGAGCCAGGCGTAGGCGTGGGCGAGGGCGGTGAACGAAGCGGCTATGTGCCGTGCTTGTGTGCACCACGTTAGAGGCTATTAGGAGAGGAAGGTAATTGACTCTCGCTTGCCTTCCCAAGTGCCCTTAGCAGTCGGAAGGAGCAAGCTGAAGCACTGCTGCTTGTGCTGCTCCTTGGTTCCCTTGCAGCCCGCTCTGAAAGCATTGGCGGTCACTTCTAGGCGCCGAGTTGCACACACACAGCACCACGCTAAGTGCCGCGGAGAAGGGAAATCCAGAGTGCAGCGAGGAGCTGGACGTGGCTTACGTGCAGTAAGGAGAATGTGAACCAAGGCACTGCCTCTTCAATCTGGCCGCCTCTGCTCTGGTAGCAACTTTTGCAAGTCGGCAAAGGGAGCCGCGAGTATGTAGAACGGAGGGCAGCTAGACGCCGAGTGTTTTGCGCCCTTTCAGGGCTGCTGCCAGGGGGCTACTTTAAGAGCGCCTTCTTCGTCCTCGCGTCCTTCTCGCTTCGCTCTAGCTGCATGGAGTACAGCACAGCGAAGGAGTGAAGACGGGCAATGCCCCAGCTTTTGCCCTGGCGTGCAACGGCTGTGTGCTGCTTTTCCAAGCAGCAAGAGCACTGAGAAGTGAAAGCGATTGTGAAGGAGCTCTTTGGCTGCTCGTGTGCTCTTCGCTGCACTGCGCCGCTCGCAAGCGGCTTCGTTCTTCGCCTTCTGCCGTCCGGCGAGAGCTGAACTCCAGCGGTCAGCTGCAGCTCTGCCCAACAGCGTGTTCTCAGTTCTGCGGGCAAGCACGCCCTCTTGCCTTGGCCCCGAGAGCAAAGTCCCGAGCGAGCACTCGTCTCAGTGCAATGCACCCAGAAGGACGCTCTCGCTCGCCTTTCAAGGAGCGATTCCTAACAGCAGAAGCAGCAGAGGCACAAACTGCATGACGAGAAGGGACAACGTAGAACACGTCTCTGTCCTGGCACATTTTCGTGTGCGATACTTCCCTCCAGGTCTTCGGGCCTTGCGAAGCTCTGTGTACTGCGAGCGCTGCTACTCGCAGCTGAGAAGGACCGTGGAGCTGGCGGCGAATTCGGAGAGCTCTTCGCTGCACTGCGCCGCTCGCAAGCGGCTTCGTTCTTCGCCTTCTGCCGTCCGGCGAGAGCTGAACTCCAGCGGTCAGTTGCAGCTCTGCCCAACAGCGTGTTCTCAGTTCTGCGGGCAAGCACGCCCTCTTGCCTTGGCCCCGAGAGCAAAGTCCCGAGCGAGCACTCGACTCAGTGCAATGCACCCAGAAGGACGCTCTCGCTCGCCTTTCAAGGAGCGATTCCTAACAGCAGAAGCAGCAGAGGCACAAACTGCATGACGAGAAGGGACAACGTAGAACACGTCTCTGTCCTGGCACATTTTCGTGTGCGATACTTCCCTCCGGGTCTTCGGGCCTTGCGAAGCTCTGTGTACTGCGAGCGCTGCTACTCGCAGCTGAGAAGGACCGTGGAGCTGGCGGCGAATTCGGAGAGCTCTTCGCTGCACTGCGCCGCTCGCAAGCGGCTTCGTTCTTCGCCTTCTGCCGTCCGGCGAGAGCTGAACTCCAGCTGTCAGTTGCAGCTCTGCCCAACAGCGTGTTCTCAGTTCTGCGGGCAAGCACGCCCTCTTGCCTCGGCCCCGAGTGCAAAGTCCCGAGCGAGCACTGGACTCAGTGCAATGCACCCAGAAGGACGCTCTCGCTCGCCTTTCAAGGAGCGATTCCTAACAGCAGAAGCAGCAGAGGCACAAACTGCATGACGAGAAGGGACAACGTAGAACACGTCTCTGTCCTGGCACATTTTCGTGTGCGAAACTTCCCTCCGGGTCTTCGGGCCTTGCGAAGCTCTGTGTACTGCGAGCGCTGCTACTCGCAGCTGAGAAGGACCGTGGAGCTGGAGGCGAATTCGGAGAGCTCTTCGCTGCACTGCGCCGCTCGCCAGCGGCTTCGTTCTTCGCCTTCTGCCGTCCGGCGAGAGCTGAACTCCAGCGGTCAGTTGCAGCTCTGCCCAACAGCGTGTTCTCAGTTCTGCGGGCAAGCACGCCCTCTTGCCTTGTCCCCGAGTGCAAAGTCCCGAGCGAGCACTCGACTCAGTGCAATGCACCCAGAAGGACGCTCTCGCTCGCCTTTCAAGGAGCGATTCCTAACAGCAGAAGCAGCAGAGGCACAAACTGCATGACGAGAAGGGACAACGTAGAACACGTCTCTGTCCTGGCACATTTTCGTGTGCGATGCTTCCCTCCGGGTCTTCGGGCCTTGCGAAGCTCTGTGTACTGCGAGCGCTGCTACTCGCAGCTGAGGAGGACCGTGGAGCTGGCGGCGAATTCGGAGAGCTCTTCGCTGCACTGCGCCGCTCGCAAGCGGCTTCGTTCTTCGCCTTCTGCCGTCCGGCGAGAGCTGAACTCCAGCGGTCAGTTGCAGCTCTGCCCAACAGCGTGTTCTCAGTTCTGCGGGCAAGCACGTCCTCTTGCCTTGGCCCCGAGAGCAAAGTCCCGAGCGAGCACTCGACTCAGTGCAATGCACCCAGAAGGACGCTCTCGCTCGTCTTTCAAGGAGCGATTCCTAACAGCAGAAGCAGCAGAGGCACAAACTGGATGGCGAGAAGGGACAACGTAGAACACGTCTCTGTCCTGGCACATTTTCGTGTGCGAAACTTCCCTCCGGGTCTTCGGTCCTTGCGAAGCTCTATGTACTGCGAGCGCAGCTACTTGCAGCTGAGAATGACCGCGGAGCTAGCAGCGAATTCGGAGAGCGCTAAGCACGAAGTCAAGAAGCGAGACGTGTCCCTGCAACGCGGTGCTAAGAGCAGCTTCCTGGCGGCGGGGGCGAGCCCCGGCCACAAGACATTCTCGTCCTGGCAACGGATCTCTGTGAAGGGCGTAGGCGAAAAGCTTTCGTTTTCCATTCGAACTGCGAGAGAGGCAGACTGTTACACGGAGCTCTGAGAACAAAGGTGCACGCCTTAGGCTGGCTTGGGCAGAAGAAGCGTTCTCGAGCTCTTGGCTGCCCGCACACTGCTGGGTATGTGGCGCCCCTGCAGCGGCTTCTGGCCGCCGACAAGTGAAAGCGGAGCAAGGCGTGGGCGAGGGCGAGGGCGGTGAACGAAGCGGCTATGTGCCGTGCTTGTGTGCACCACGTTAGAGGCTATTAGGAGAGGAAGGTGGTTGACTCTCGCTTGCCTTCCCAAGTGCCCTTAGCAGTCGGAAGGAGTAAGCTGAAGCACTGCTGCTTGTGCTGCTCCTTGGTTCCCTTGCAACCCGCTCTGAAAGCATTGGCGGTCACTTCTAGGCGCCGAGTTGCACACACACAGCACCACGCCAAGTGCCGCGGAGAAGGGAAATCCAGAGTGCAGCGAGGAGCTGGACGTGGCTTACGTGCAGTAAGGAGAATGTGAACCAAGGCACTGCCTCTTCAATCTGGCCGCCTCTGCTCTGGTAGCAACTTTTGCAAGTCGGCAAAGGGAGCCGCGAGTATGTAGAACGGAGGGCAGCTAGACGCCGTGTGTTACGCGCCCTTTCAGGGCTGCTGCCAGGGGGCTATTTAAGAGCGCCTTCTTCGTCCTCGCGTCCTTCTCGCTTCGCTCTAGCTGCATGGAGTACAGCACAGCGAAGGAGTGAAGACGGGCACTGCCCCAGCTTTTGCCCTGGCGTGCAACGGCTGTGTGCTGCTTTTCCAAGAAGCAAGAGCACTGAGAAGTGAAAGCGATTGTGAAGGAGCTCTTTGGCTGCTCGTGTGCTCTTCGCTGCACTGCGCCGCTCGCAAGCGGCTTCGTTCTTCGCCTTCTGCCGTCCGGCGAGAGCTGAACTCCAGCGGTCAGTTGCAGCTCTGCCCAACAGCGTGTTCTCAGTTCTGCGGGCAAGCACGCCCTCTTGCCTTGGCTCCGAGTGCAAAGTCCCGAGCGAGCACTGGACTCAGTGCAATGCACCCAGAAGGACGCTCTCGCTCGCCTTTCAAGGAGCGATTCCTAACAGCAGAAGCAGCAGAGGCACAAACTGCATGACGAGAAGGGACAACGTAGAACACGTCTCTGTCCTGGCACATTTTCGTGTGCGAAACTTCCCTCCGGGTCTTCGGGCCTTGCGAAGCTCTGTGTACTGCGAGCGCTGCTACTCGCAGCTGAGGAGGACCGTGGAGCTGGCGGCGAATTCGGAGAGCTCTTCGCTGCACTGCGCCGCTCGCAAGCGGCTTCGTTCTTCGCCTTCTGCCGTCCGGCGAGAGCTGAACTCCAGCGGTCAGCTGCAGCTCTGCCCAACAGCGTGTTCTCAGTTCTGCGGGCAAGCACGCCCTCTTGCCTTGGCCCCGAGAGCAAAGTCCCGAGCGAGCACTCGTCTCAGTGCAATGCACCCAGAAGGACGCTCTCGCTCGCCTTTCAAGGAGCGATTCCTAACAGCAGAAGCAGCAGAGGCACAAACTGCATGGCGAGAAGGGACAACGTAGAACACGTCTCTGTCCTGGCACATTTTCGTGTGCGAAACTTCCCTCCGGGTCTTCGGTCCTTGCGAAGCTCTATGTACTGCGAGCGCAGCTACTTGCAGCTGAGAATGACCGCGGAGCTAGCAGCGAATTCGGAGAGCGCTAAGCACGAAGTCAAGAAGCGAGACGTGTCCCTGCAACGCGGTGCTAAGAGCAGCTTCCTGGCGGCGGGGGCGAGCCCCGGCCACAAGACATTCTCGTCCTGGCAACGGATCTCTGTGAAGGGCGTAGGCGAAAAGCTTTCGTTTTCCATTCGAACTGCGAGAGAGGCAGACTGTTACACGGAGCTCTGAGAACAAAGGTGCACGCCTTAGGCTGGCTTGGGCAGAAGAAGCGTTCTCGAGCTCTTGGCTGCCCGCACACTGCTGGGTATGTGGCGCCCCTGCAGCGGCTTCTGGCCGCCGACAAGTGAAAGCGGAGCAAGGCGTGGGCGAGGGCGAGGGCGGTGAACGAAGCGGCTATGTGCCGTGCTTGTGTGCACCACGTTAGAGGCTATTAGGAGAGGAAGGTGGTTGACTCTCGCTTGCCTTCCCAAGTGCCCTTAGCAGTCGGAAGGAGTAAGCTGAAGCACTGCTGCTTGTGCTGCTCCTTGGTTCCCTTGCAACCCGCTCTGAAAGCATTGGCGGTCACTTCTAGGCGCCGAGTTGCACACACACAGCACCACGCCAAGTGCCGCGGAGAAGGGAAATCCAGAGTGCAGCGAGGAGCTGGACGTGGCTTACGTGCAGTAAGGAGAATGTGAACCAAGGCACTGCCTCTTCAATCTGGCCGCCTCTGCTCTGGTAGCAACTTTTGCAAGTCGGCAAAGGGAGCCGCGAGTATGTAGAACGGAGGGCAGCTAGACGCCGTGTGTTACGCGCCCTTTCAGGGCTGCTGCCAGGGGGCTATTTAAGAGCGCCTTCTTCGTCCTCGCGTCCTTCTCGCTTCGCTCTAGCTGCATGGAGTACAGCACAGCGAAGGAGTGAAGACGGGCACTGCCCCAGCTTTTGCCCTGGCGTGCAACGGCTGTGTGCTGCTTTTCCAAGAAGCAAGAGCACTGAGAAGTGAAAGCGATTGTGAAGGAGCTCTTTGGCTGCTCGTGTGCTCTTCGCTGCACTGCGCCGCTCGCAAGCGGCTTCGTTCTTCGCCTTCTGCCGTCCGGCGAGAGCTGAACTCCAGCGGTCAGTTTCAGCTCTGCCCAACAGCGTGTTCTCAGTTCTGCGGGCAAGCACGCCCTCTTGCCTTGGCTCCGAGTGCAAAGTCCCGAGCGAGCACTGGACTCAGTGCAATGCACCCAGAAGGACGCTCTCGCTCGCCTTTCAAGGAGCGATTCCTAACAGCAGAAGCAGCAGAGGCACAAACTGCATGACGAGAAGGGACAACGTAGAACACGTCTCTGTCCTGGCACATTTTCGTGTGCGAAACTTCCCTCCGGGTCTTCGGGCCTTGCGAAGCTCTGTGTACTGCGAGCGCTGCTACTCGCAGCTGAGGAGGACCGTGGAGCTGGCGGCGAATTCGGAGAGCTCTTCGCTGCACTGCGCCGCTCGCAAGCGGCTTCGTTCTTCGCCTTCTGCCGTCCGGCGAGAGCTGAACTCCAGCGGTCAGCTGCAGCTCTGCCCAACAGCGTGTTCTCAGTTCTGCGGGCAAGCACGCCCTCTTGCCTTGGCCCCGAGAGCAAAGTCCCGAGCGAGCACTCGTCTCAGTGCAATGCACCCAGAAGGACGCTCTCGCTCGCCTTTCAAGGAGCGATTCCTAACAGCAGAAGCAGCAGAGGCACAAACTGCATGACGAGAAGGGACAACGTAGAACACGTCTCTGTCCTGGCACATTTTCGTGTGCGAAACTTCCCTCCGGGTCTTCGGTCCTTGCGAAGCTCTATGTACTGCGTGCGCAGCTACTTGCAGCTGAGAAGGACCGCGGAGCTAGCAGCGAATTCGGAGAGCGCTAAGCACGAAGTCAAGAAGCGAGACGTGTCCCTGCAACGCGGTGCTAAGAGCAGCTTCCTGGCGGCGGGGGCGAGCCCCGGCCACAAGACATTCTCGTCCTGGCAACGGATCTCTGTGAAGGGCGTAGGCGAAAAGCTTTCGTTTTCCATTCGAACTGCGAGAGAGGCAGACTGTTACACGGAGCTCTGAGAACAAAGGTGCACGCCCTAGGCTGGCTTGGGCAGAAGAAGCGTTCTCGAGCTCTTGGCTGCCGGCACACTGCTGGGTATGTGGCGCCCCTGCAGCGGCTTCTGGCCGCCGGCAAGTGAAAGCGGAGCAAAGCGAGGGCGAGGGCGAGGGCGGTGAACGAAGCGGCTATGTGCCGTGCTTGTGTGCACCACGTTAGAGGCTACTAGGAGAGGAAGGTGGTTGACTCTCGCTTGCCTTCCCAAGTGCCCTTAGCAGTCGGAAGGAGCAAGCTGAAGCACTGCTGCTTGTGCTGCTCCTTGGTTCCCTTGCAGCCCGCTCTGAAAGCATTGGCGGTCACTTCTAGGCGCCGAGTTGCACACACACAGCACCACGCTAAGTGCCGCGGAGAAGGGAAATCCAGAGTGCAGCGAGGAGCTGGACGTGGCTTACGTTCAGTAAGAAAAAGGTGAACTTAGGCACTGCCTCTTCAATCTGGCCGCCTCTGCTCTGGTAGCAACTTTTGCAAGTCGGCAAAGGGAGCCGCGAGTATGTAGAACGGAGGGCAGCGAGACGCCGTGTGTTATGCGCCCTTTCAGGCCTCTGCCAGTAGGCTACTTTAAGAACGCCTTCTTCGTCCTCGCGTCCTTGTCGCTTCGTTCTAGCTGCATGGAGTACAGCACAGCGAAGGAGTGAAGACGGGCACTGCCCCAGCTTTTGCCCTGGCGTGCAACGGCTGTGTGCTGCTTTTCCAAGCAGCAAGAGCACTGAGAAGTGAAAGCGATTGTGAAGGAGCTCTTTGGCTGCTCGTGTGCTCTTCGCTGCACTGCGCCGCTCGCAAGCGGCTTCGTTCTTCGGCGTCTGCCGTCCGGAGAGAGCTGAACTGCAGCGGTCAGTTTCAGCTCTGCCCAACAGCGCGCTCTCACTTCTGCGGACAAGCACGCCCTGTTGCCTTGGCTCCGAGTGCAAAGTCCCTAGCGAGCACTCACTCAGTGCAATGCACCCAGAAAGACGCTCTCGCTCGTCTTTCAAGGAGCGATTCCTAACAGCAGAAGCAGCAGAGGCACAAACTGGATGACGAGAAGGGACAATGTAGAACACGTCTCTGTCCTGGCACATTTTCGTGTGCGAAACTTCCCTCCGGGTCTTCGGGCCTTGCGAAGCTCTGTGTACTGCGAGCGCTGCTACTCGCAGCTGAGGAGGACCGTGGAGCTGGCGGCGAATTCGGAGAGCACTTCGCTGCACTGCGCCGCTCGCAAGCGGCTTCGTTCTTCGCCTTCTGCCGTCCGGCGAGAGCTGAACTCCAGCGGTCAGCTGCAGCTCTGCCCAACAGCGTGTTCTCAGTTCTGCGGGCAAGCACGCCCTCTTGCCTTGGCCCCGAGAGCAAAGTCCCGAGCGAGCACTCGTCTCAGTGCAATGCACCCAGAAGGACGCTCTCGCTCGCCTTTCAAGGAGCGATTCCTAACAGCAGAAGCAGCAGAGGCACAAACTGCATGACGAGAAGGGACAACGTAGAACACGTCTCTGTCCTGGCACATTTTCGTGTGCGATACTTCCCTCCAGGTCTTCGGGCCTTGCGAAGCTCTGTGTACTGCGAGCGCTGCTACTCGCAGCTGAGAAGGACCGTGGAGCTGGCGGCGAATTCGGAGAGCTCTTCGCTGCACTGCGCCGCTCGCAAGCGGCTTCGTTCTTCGCCTTCTGCCGTCCGGCGAGAGCTGAACTCCAGCGGTCAGTTGCAGCTCTGCCCAACAGCGTGTTCTCAGTTCTGCGGGCAAGCACGCCCTCTTGCCTTGGCCCCGAGAGCAAAGTCCCGAGCGAGCACTCGACTCAGTGCAATGCACCCAGAAGGACGCTCTCGCTCGCCTTTCAAGGAGCGATTCCTAACAGCAGAAGCAGCAGAGGCACAAACTGCATGACGAGAAGGGACAACGTAGAACACGTCTCTGTCCTGGCACATTTTCGTGTGCGATACTTCCCTCCGGGTCTTCGGGCCTTGCGAAGCTCTGTGTACTGCGAGCGCTGCTACTCGCAGCTGAGAAGGACCGTGGAGCTGGCGGCGAATTCGGAGAGCTCTTCGCTGCACTGCGCCGCTCGCAAGCGGCTTCGTTCTTCGCCTTCTGCCGTCCGGCGAGAGCTGAACTCCAGCTGTCAGTTGCAGCTCTGCCCAACAGCGTGTTCTCAGTTCTGCGGGCAAGCACGCCCTCTTGCCTCGGCCCCGAGTGCAAAGTCCCGAGCGAGCACTCGACTCAGTGCAATGCACCCAGAAGGACGCTCTCGCTCGCCTTTCAAGGAGCGATTCCTAACAGCAGAAGCAGCAGAGGCACAAACTGCATGACGAGAAGGGACAACGTAGAACACGTCTCTGTCCTGGCACATTTTCGTGTGCGAAACTTCCCTCCGGGTCTTCGGGCCTTGCGAAGCTCTGTGTACTGCGAGCGCTGCTACTCGCAGCTGAGAAGGACCGTGGAGCTGGAGGCGAATTCGGAGAGCTCTTCGCTGCACTGCGCCGCTCGCCAGCGGCTTCGTTCTTCGCCTTCTGCCGTCCGGCGAGAGCTGAACTCCAGCGGTCAGTTGCAGCTCTGCCCAACAGCGTGTTCTCAGTTCTGCGGGCAAGCACGCCCTCTTGCCTTGTCCCCGAGTGCAAAGTCCCGAGCGAGCACTCGACTCAGTGCAATGCACCCAGAAGGACGCTCTCGCTCGCCTTTCAAGGAGCGATTCCTAACAGCAGAAGCAGCAGAGGCACAAACTGCATGACGAGAAGGGACAACGTAGAACACGTCTCTGTCCTGGCACATTTTCGTGTGCGATGCTTCCCTCCGGGTCTTCGGGCCTTGCGAAGCTCTGTGTACTGCGAGCGCTGCTACTCGCAGCTGAGGAGGACCGTGGAGCTGGCGGCGAATTCGGAGAGCTCTTCGCTGCACTGCGCCGCTCGCAAGCGGCTTCGTTCTTCGCCTTCTGCCGTCCGGCGAGAGCTGAACTCCAGCGGTCAGTTGCAGCTCTGCCCAACAGCGTGTTCTCAGTTCTGCGGGCAAGCACGTCCTCTTGCCTTGGCCCCGAGAGCAAAGTCCCGAGCGAGCACTCGACTCAGTGCAATGCACCCAGAAGGACGCTCTCGCTCGTCTTTCAAGGAGCGATTCCTAACAGCAGAAGCAGCAGAGGCACAAACTGGATGGCGAGAAGGGACAACGTAGAACACGTCTCTGTCCTGGCACATTTTCGTGTGCGAAACTTCCCTCCGGGTCTTCGGTCCTTGCGAAGCTCTATGTACTGCGAGCGCAGCTACTTGCAGCTGAGAATGACCGCGGAGCTAGCAGCGAATTCGGAGAGCGCTAAGCACGAAGTCAAGAAGCGAGACGTGTCCCTGCAACGCGGTGCTAAGAGCAGCTTCCTGGCGGCGGGGGCGAGCCCCGGCCACAAGACATTCTCGTCCTGGCAACGGATCTCTGTGAAGGGCGTAGGCGAAAAGCTTTCGTTTTCCATTCGAACTGCGAGAGAGGCAGACTGTTACACGGAGCTCTGAGAACAAAGGTGCACGCCTTAGGCTGGCTTGGGCAGAAGAAGCGTTCTCGAGCTCTTGGCTGCCCGCACACTGCTGGGTATGTGGCGCCCCTGCAGCGGCTTCTGGCCGCCGACAAGTGAAAGCGGAGCATGGCGTGGGCGAGGGCGAGGGCGGTGAACGAAGCGGCTATGTGCCGTGCTTGTGTGCACCACGTTAGAGGCTATTAGGAGAGGAAGGTGGTTGACTCTCGCTTGCCTTCCCAAGTGCCCTTAGCAGTCGGAAGGAGTAAGCTGAAGCACTGCTGCTTGTGCTGCTCCTTGGTTCCCTTGCAACCCGCTCTGAAAGCATTGGCGGTCACTTCTAGGCGCCGAGTTGCACACACACAGCACCACGCCAAGTGCCGCGGAGAAGGGAAATCCAGAGTGCAGCGAGGAGCTGGACGTGGCTTACGTGCAGTAAGGAGAATGTGAACCAAGGCACTGCCTCTTCAATCTGGCCGCCTCTGCTCTGGTAGCAACTTTTGCAAGTCGGCAAAGGGAGCCGCGAGTATGTAGAACGGAGGGCAGCTAGACGCCGTGTGTTACGCGCCCTTTCAGGGCTGCTGCCAGGGGGCTATTTAAGAGCGCCTTCTTCGTCCTCGCGTCCTTCTCGCTTCGCTCTAGCTGCATGGAGTACAGCACAGCGAAGGAGTGAAGACGGGCACTGCCCCAGCTTTTGCCCTGGCGTGCAACGGCTGTGTGCTGCTTTTCCAAGAAGCAAGAGCACTGAGAAGTGAAAGCGATTGTGAAGGAGCTCTTTGGCTGCTCGTGTGCTCTTCGCTGCACTGCGCCGCTCGCAAGCGGCTTCGTTCTTCGCCTTCTGCCGTCCGGCGAGAGCTGAACTCCAGCGGTCAGTTGCAGCTCTGCCCAACAGCGTGTTCTCAGTTCTGCGGGCAAGCACGCCCTCTTGCCTTGGCTCCGAGTGCAAAGTCCCGAGCGAGCACTGGACTCAGTGCAATGCACCCAGAAGGACGCTCTCGCTCGCCTTTCAAGGAGCGATTCCTAACAGCAGAAGCAGCAGAGGCACAAACTGCATGACGAGAAGGGACAACGTAGAACACGTCTCTGTCCTGGCACATTTTCGTGTGCGAAACTTCCCTCCGGGTCTTCGGGCCTTGCGAAGCTCTGTGTACTGCGAGCGCTGCTACTCGCAGCTGAGGAGGACCGTGGAGCTGGCGGCGAATTCGGAGAGCTCTTCGCTGCACTGCGCCGCTCGCAAGCGGCTTCGTTCTTCGCCTTCTGCCGTCCGGCGAGAGCTGAACTCCAGCGGTCAGCTGCAGCTCTGCCCAACAGCGTGTTCTCAGTTCTGCGGGCAAGCACGCCCTCTTGCCTTGGCCCCGAGAGCAAAGTCCCGAGCGAGCACTCGTCTCAGTGCAATGCACCCAGAAGGACGCTCTCGCTCGCCTTTCAAGGAGCGATTCCTAACAGCAGAAGCAGCAGAGGCACAAACTGCATGGCGAGAAGGGACAACGTAGAACACGTCTCTGTCCTGGCACATTTTCGTGTGCGAAACTTCCCTCCGGGTCTTCGGTCCTTGCGAAGCTCTATGTACTGCGAGCGCAGCTACTTGCAGCTGAGAATGACCGCGGAGCTAGCAGCGAATTCGGAGAGCGCTAAGCACGAAGTCAAGAAGCGAGACGTGTCCCTGCAACGCGGTGCTAAGAGCAGCTTCCTGGCGGCGGGGGCGAGCCCCGGCCACAAGACATTCTCGTCCTGGCAACGGATCTCTGTGAAGGGCGTAGGCGAAAAGCTTTCGTTTTCCATTCGAACTGCGAGAGAGGCAGACTGTTACACGGAGCTCTGAGAACAAAGGTGCACGCCTTAGGCTGGCTTGGGCAGAAGAAGCGTTCTCGAGCTCTTGGCTGCCCGCACACTGCTGGGTATGTGGCGCCCCTGCAGCGGCTTCTGGCCGCCGACAAGTGAAAGCGGAGCAAGGCGTGGGCGAGGGCGAGGGCGGTGAACGAAGCGGCTATGTGCCGTGCTTGTGTGCACCACGTTAGAGGCTATTAGGAGAGGAAGGTGGTTGACTCTCGCTTGCCTTCCCAAGTGCCCTTAGCAGTCGGAAGGAGTAAGCTGAAGCACTGCTGCTTGTGCTGCTCCTTGGTTCCCTTGCAACCCGCTCTGAAAGCATTGGCGGTCACTTCTAGGCGCCGAGTTGCACACACACAGCACCACGCCAAGTGCCGCGGAGAAGGGAAATCCAGAGTGCAGCGAGGAGCTGGACGTGGCTTACGTGCAGTAAGGAGAATGTGAACCAAGGCACTGCCTCTTCAATCTGGCCGCCTCTGCTCTGGTAGCAACTTTTGCAAGTCGGCAAAGGGAGCCGCGAGTATGTAGAACGGAGGGCAGCTAGACGCCGTGTGTTACGCGCCCTTTCAGGGCTGCTGCCAGGGGGCTATTTAAGAGCGCCTTCTTCGTCCTCGCGTCCTTCTCGCTTCGCTCTAGCTGCATGGAGTACAGCACAGCGAAGGAGTGAAGACGGGCACTGCCCCAGCTTTTGCCCTGGCGTGCAACGGCTGTGTGCTGCTTTTCCAAGAAGCAAGAGCACTGAGAAGTGAAAGCGATTGTGAAGGAGCTCTTTGGCTGCTCGTGTGCTCTTCGCTGCACTGCGCCGCTCGCAAGCGGCTTCGTTCTTCGCCTTCTGCCGTCCGGCGAGAGCTGAACTCCAGCGGTCAGTTTCAGCTCTGCCCAACAGCGTGTTCTCAGTTCTGCGGGCAAGCACGCCCTCTTGCCTTGGCTCCGAGTGCAAAGTCCCGAGCGAGCACTGGACTCAGTGCAATGCACCCAGAAGGACGCTCTCGCTCGCCTTTCAAGGAGCGATTCCTAACAGCAGAAGCAGCAGAGGCACAAACTGCATGACGAGAAGGGACAACGTAGAACACGTCTCTGTCCTGGCACATTTTCGTGTGCGAAACTTCCCTCCGGGTCTTCGGGCCTTGCGAAGCTCTGTGTACTGCGAGCGCTGCTACTCGCAGCTGAGGAGGACCGTGGAGCTGGCGGCGAATTCGGAGAGCTCTTCGCTGCACTGCGCCGCTCGCAAGCGGCTTCGTTCTTCGCCTTCTGCCGTCCGGCGAGAGCTGAACTCCAGCGGTCAGCTGCAGCTCTGCCCAACAGCGTGTTCTCAGTTCTGCGGGCAAGCACGCCCTCTTGCCTTGGCCCCGAGAGCAAAGTCCCGAGCGAGCACTCGTCTCAGTGCAATGCACCCAGAAGGACGCTCTCGCTCGCCTTTCAAGGAGCGATTCCTAACAGCAGAAGCAGCAGAGGCACAAACTGCATGACGAGAAGGGACAACGTAGAACACGTCTCTGTCCTGGCACATTTTCGTGTGCGAAACTTCCCTCCGGGTCTTCGGTCCTTGCGAAGCTCTATGTACTGCGAGCGCAGCTACTTGCAGCTGAGAAGGACCGCGGAGCTAGCAGCGAATTCGGAGAGCGCTAAGCACGAAGTCAAGAAGCGAGACGTGTCCCTGCAACGCGGTGCTAAGAGCAGCTTCCTGGCGGCGGGGGCGAGCCCCGGCCACAAGACATTCTCGTCCTGGCAACGGATCTCTGTGAAGGGCGTAGGCGAAAAGCTTTCGTTTTCCATTCGAACTGCGAGAGAGGCAGACTGTTACACGGAGCTCTGAGAACAAAGGTGCACGCCCTAGGCTGGCTTGGGCAGAAGAAGCGTTCTCGAGCTCTTGGCTGCCGGCACACTGCTGGGTATGTGGCGCCCCTGCAGCGGCTTCTGGCCGGCGACAAGTGAAAGCGGAGCAAAGCGAGGGCGAGGGCGAGGGCGGTGAACGAAGCGGCTATGTGCCGTGCTTGTGTGCACCACGTTAGAGGCTACTAGGAGAGGAAGGTGGTTGACTCTCGCTTGCCTTCCCAAGTGCCCTTAGCAGTCGGAAGGAGCAAGCTGAAGCACTGCTGCTTGTGCTGCTCCTTGGTTCCCTTGCAGCCCGCTCTGAAAGCATTGGCGGTCACTTCTAGGCGCCGAGTTGCACACACACAGCACCACGCTAAGTGCCGCGGAGAAGGGAAATCCAGAGTGCAGCGAGGAGCTGGACGTGGCTTACGTGCAGTAAGGAGAATGTGAACCAAGGCACTGCCTCTTCAATCTGGCCGCCTCTGCTCTGGTAGCAACTTTTGCAAGTCGGCAAAGGGAGCCGCGAGTATGTAGAACGGAGGGCAGCTAGACGCCGAGTGTTTTGCGCCCTTTCAGGGCTGCTGCCAGGGGGCTACTTTAAGAGCGCCTTCTTCGTCCTCGCGTCCTTCTCGCTTCGCTCTAGCTGCATGGAGTACAGCACAGCGAAGGAGTGAAGACGGGCAATGCCCCAGCTTTTGCCCTGGCGTGCAACGGCTGTGTGCTGCTTTTCCAAGCAGCAAGAGCACTGAGAAGTGAAAGCGATTGTGAAGGAGCTCTTTGGCTGCTCGTGTGCTCTTCGCTGCACTGCGCCGCTCGCAAGCGGCTTCGTTCTTCGCCTTCTGCCGTCCGGCGAGAGCTGAACTCCAGCGGTCAGTTTCAGCTCTGCCCAACAGCGTGTTCTCAGTTCTGCGGGCAAGCACGCCCTCTTGCCTTGGCCCCGAGTGCAAAGTCCCGAGCGAGCACTCGACTCAGTGCAATGCACCCAGAAGGACGCTCTCGCTCGCCTTTCAAGGAGCGATTCCTAACAGCAGAAGCAGCAGAGGCACAAACTGCATGACGAGAAGGGACAACGTAGAATACGTCTCTGTCCTGGCACATTTTCGTGTGCGATACTTCCCTCCGGGTCTTCGGGCCTTGCGAAGCTCTGTGTACTGCGAGCGCTGCTACTCGCAGCTGAGCAGGACCGTGGAGCAAGCGGCGAATTCGGAGAGCTCTTCGATGCACTGCGCCGCTCGCAAGCGGCTTCGTTCTTCGTCTTCTGCCGTCCGGCGAGAGCTGAACTCCAGCGGTCAGTTGCAGCTCTGCCCAACAGCGTGTTCTCAGTTCTGCGGGCAAGCACGCCCTCTTGCCTTGGCCCCGAGAGCAAAGTCCCGAGCGAGCACTCGACTCAGTGCAATGCACCCAGAAGGACGCTCTCGCTCGTCTTTCAAGGAGCGATTCCTAACAGCAGAAGCAGCAGAGGCACAAACTGGATGGCGAGAAGGGACAACGTAGAACACGTCTCTGTCCTGGCACATTGTCGTGTGCGATATGTCCCTCCGGGTCTTCGGTCCTTGCGAAGCTCTATGTACTGCGAGCGCAGCTACTTGCAGCTGAGAATGACCGCGGAGCTAGCAGCGAATTCGGAGAGCGCTAAGCACGAAGTCAAGAAGCGAGACGTGTCCCTGCAACGCGGTGCTAAGAGCAGCTTCCTGGCGGCGGGGGCGAGCCCCGGCCACAAGACATTCTCGTCCTGGCAACGGATCTCTGTGAAGGGCGTAGGCGAAAAGCTTTCGTTTTCCATTCGAACTGCGAGAGAGGCAGACTGTTACACGGAGCTCTGAGAACAAAGGTGCACGCCCTAGGCTGGCTTGGGCAGAAGAAGCGTTCTCGAGCTCTTGGCTGCCGGCACACTGCTGGGTATGTGGCGCCCCTGCAGCGGCTTCTGGCCGCCGGCAAGTGAAAGCGGAGCAAAGCGAGGGCGAGGGCGAGGGCGGTGAACGAAGCGGCTATGTGCCGTGCTTGTGTGCACCACGTTAGAGGCTACTAGGAGAGGAAGGTGGTTGACTCTCGCTTGCCTTCCCAAGTGCCCTTAGCAGTCGGAAGGAGCAAGCTGAAGCACTGCTGCTTGTGCTGCTCCTTGGTTCCCTTGCAGCCCGCTCTGAAAGCATTGGCGGTCACTTCTAGGCGCCGAGTTGCACACACACAGCACCACGCTAAGTGCCGCGGAGAAGGGAAATCCAGAGTGCAGCGAGGAGCTGGACGTGGCTTACGTTCAGTAAGGAAAAGGTGAACCTAAGCACTGCCTCTTCAATCTGGCCGCCTCTGCTCTGGTAGCAACTTTTGCAAGTCGGCAAAGGGAGCCGCGAGTATGTAGAACGGAGGGCAGCGAGACGCCGTGTGTTATGCGCCCTTTCAGGCCTCTGCCAGTAGGCTACTTTAAGAAGGCCTTCTACTTCCTCGCGTCCTTCTCGCTTCGCTCTAGCTGCATGGAGTACAGCACAGCGAAGGAGTGAAGACGGGCACTGCCCCAGCTTTTGCCCTGGCGTGCAACGGCTGTGTGCTGCTTTTCCAAGCAGCAAGAGCACTGAGAAGTGAAAGCGATTGTGAAGGAGCTCTTTGGCTGCTCGTGTGCTCTTCGCTGCACTGCGCCGCTCGCAAGCGGCTTCGTTCTTCGGCGTCTGCCGTCCGGAGAGAGCTGAACTGCAGCGGTCAGTTTCAGCTCTGCCCAACAGCGCGCTCTCAGTTCTGCGGACAAGCACGCCCTGTTGCCTTGGCTCCGAGTGCAAAGTCCCTAGCGAGCACTCACTCAGTGCAATGCACCCAGAAAGACGCTCTCGCTCGTCTTTCAAGGAGCGATTCCTAACAGCAGAAGCAGCAGAGGCACAAACTGGATGACGAGAAGGGACAATGTAGAACACGTCTCTGTCCTGGCACATTGTCGTGTGCGATATGTCCCTCCGGGTCTTCGGTCCTTGCGAAGCTCTATGTACTGCGAGCGCTGCTACTTGCAGCTGAGAAGGACCGCGGAACTAGCAGCGAATTCGGAGAGCGCTAAGCACGAAGTCAAGAAGCGAGACGTGTCCCTGCAACGCGGTGCTAAGAGCAGCTTCCTGGCGGCGGGGGCGAGCCCCGGCCACAAGACATTCTCGTCCTGGCAACGGATCTCTGTGAAGGGCGTAGGCGAAAAGCTTTCGTTTTCCATTCGAACTGCGAGAGAGGCAGACTGTTACACGGAGCTCTGAGAACAAAGGTGCACGCCTTAGGCTGGCTTGGGCAGAAGAAGCGTTCTCGAGCTCTTGGCTGCCCGCACACTGCTGGGTATGTGGCGCCCCTGCAGCGGCTTCTGGCCGCCGACAAGTGAAAGCGGAGCAAGGCGTGGGCGAGGGCGAGGGCGGTGAACGAAGCGGCTATGTGCCGTGCTTGTGTGCACCACGTTAGAGGCTATTAGGAGAGGAAGGTGGTTGACTCTCGCTTGCCTTCCCAAGTGCCCTTAGCAGTCGGAAGGAGTAAGCTGAAGCACTGCTGCTTGTGCTGCTCCTTGGTTCCCTTGCAACCCGCTCTGAAAGCATTGGCGGTCACTTCTAGGCGCCGAGTTGCACACACACAGCACCACGCCAAGTGCCGCGGAGAAGGGAAATCCAGAGTGCAGCGAGGAGCTGGACGTGGCTTACGTGCAGTAAGGAGAATGTGAACCAAGGCACTGCCTCTTCAATCTGGCCGCCTCTGCTCTGGTAGCAACTTTTGCAAGTCGGCAAAGGGAGCCGCGAGTATGTAGAACGGAGGGCAGCGAGACGCCGTGTGTTACGCGCCCTTTCAGGGCTGCTGCCAGGGGGCTATTTAAGAGCGCCTTCTTCGTCCTCGCGTCCTTCTCGCTTCGCTCTAGCTGCATGGAGTACAGCACAGCGAAGGAGTGAAGACGGGCACTGCCCCAGCTTTTGCCCTGGCGTGCAACGGCTGTGTGCTGCTTTTCCAAGAAGCAAGAGCACTGAGAAGTGAAAGCGATTGTGAAGGAGCTCTTTGGCTGCTCGTGTGCTCTTCGCTGCACTGCGCCGCTCGCAAGCGGCTTCGTTCTTCGCCTTCTGCCGTCCGGCGAGAGCTGAACTCCAGCGGTCAGTTTCAGCTCTGCCCAACAGCGTGTTCTCAGTTCTGCGGGCAAGCACGCCCTCTTGCCTTGGCCCCGAGTGCAAAGTCCCGAGCGAGCACTCGACTCAGTGCAATGCACCCAGAAGGACGCTCTCGCTCGCCTTTCAAGGAGCGATTCCTAACAGCAGAAGCAGCAGAGGCACAAACTGCATGACGAGAAGGGACAACGTAGAACACGTCTCTGTCCTGGCACATTTTCGTGTGCGAAACTTCCCTCCGGGTCTTCGGGCCTTGCGAAGCTCTGTGTACTGCGAGCGCTGCTACTCGCAGCTGAGGAGGACCGTGGAGCTGGCGGCGAATTCGGAGAGCACTTCGCTGCACTGCGCCGCTCGCAAGCGGCTTCGTTCTTCGCCTTCTGCCGTCCGGCGAGAGCTGAACTCCAGCGGTCAGCTGCAGCTCTGCCCAACAGCGTGTTCTCAGTTCTGCGGGCAAGCACGCCCTCTTGCCTTGGCCCCGAGAGCAAAGTCCCGAGCGAGCACTCGTCTCAGTGCAATGCACCCAGAAGGACGCTCTCGCTCGCCTTTCAAGGAGCGATTCCTAACAGCAGAAGCAGCAGAGGCACAAACTGCATGACGAGAAGGGACAACGTAGAACACGTCTCTGTCCTGGCACATTTTCGTGTGCGAAACTTCCCTCCGGGTCTTCGGGCCTTGCGAAGCTCTGTGTACTGCGAGCGCTGCTACTCGCAGCTGAGAAGGACCGTGGAGCTGGCGGCGAATTCGGAGAGCTCTTCGCTGCACTGCGCCGCTCGCAAGCGGCTTCGTTCTTCGCCTTCTGCCGTCCGGCGAGAGCTGAACTCCAGCGGTCAGTTGCAGCTCTGCCCAACAGCGTGTTCTCAGTTCTGCGGGCAAGCACGCCCTCTTGCCTTGGCCCCGAGAGCAAAGTCCCGAGCGAGCACTCGACTCAGTGCAATGCACCCAGAAGGACGCTCTCGCTCGCCTTTCAAGGAGCGATTCCTAACAGCAGAAGCAGCAGAGGCACAAACTGCATGACGAGAAGGGACAACGTAGAACACGTCTCTGTCCTGGCACATTTTCGTGTGCGATACTTCCCTCCAGGTCTTCGGGCCTTGCGAAGCTCTGTGTACTGCGAGCGCTGCTACTCGCAGCTGAGAAGGACCGTGGAGCTGGCGGCGAATTCGGAGAGCTCTTCGCTGCACTGCGCCGCTCGCAAGCGGCTTCGTTCTTCGCCTTCTGCCGTCCGGCGAGAGCTGAACTCCAGCGGTCAGTTGCAGCTCTGCCCAACAGCGTGTTCTCAGTTCTGCGGGCAAGCACGCCCTCTTGGCTTGGCCCCGAGAGCAAAGTCCCGAGCGAGCACTCGACTCAGTGCAATGCACCCAGAAGGACGCTCTCGCTCGCCTTTCAAGGAGCGATTCCTAACAGCAGAAGCAGCAGAGGCACAAACTGCATGACGAGAAGGGACAACGTAGAACACGTCTCTGTCCTGGCACATTTTCGTGTGCGATACTTCCCTCCGGGTCTTCGGGCCTTGCGAAGCTCTGTGTACTGCGAGCGCTGCTACTCGCAGCTGAGAAGGACCGTGGAGCTAGCGGCGAATTCGGAGAGCTCTTCGCTGCACTGCGCCGCTCGCAAGCTGCTTCGTTCTTCGCCTTCTGCCGTCCGGCGAGAGCTGAACTCCAGCGGTCAGTTGCAGCTCTGCCCAACAGCGTGTTCTCAGTTCTGCGGGCAAGCACGTCCTCTTGCCTTGGCCCCGAGAGCAAAGTCCCGAGCGAGCACTCGACTCAGTGCAATGCACCCAGAAGGACGCTCTCGCTCGTCTTTCAAGGAGCGATTCCTAACAGCAGAAGCAGCAGAGGCACAAACTGGATGGCGAGAAGGGACAACGTAGAACACGTCTCTGTCCTGGCACATTGTCGTGTGCGATATGTCCCTCCGGGTCTTCGGTCCTTGCGAAGCTCTATGTACTGCGAGCGCAGCTACTTGCAGCTGAGAATGACCGCGGAGCTAGCAGCGAATTCGGAGAGCGCTAAGCACGAAGTCAAGAAGCGAGACGTGTCCCTGCAACGCGGTGCTAAGAGCAGCTTCCTGGCGGCGGGGGCGAGCCCCGGCCACAAGACATTCTCGTCCTGGCAACGGATCTCTGTGAAGGGCGTAGGCGAAAAGCTTTCGTTTTCCATTCGAACTGCGAGAGAGGCAGACTGTTACACGGAGCTCTGAGAACAAAGGTGCACGCCCTAGGCTGGCTTGGGCAGAAGAAGCGTTCTCGAGCTCTTGGCTGCCGGCACACTGCTGGGTATGTGGCGCCCCTGCAGCGGCTTCTGGCCGCCGGCAAGTGAAAGCGGAGCAAGGCGAGGGCGAGGGCGAGGGCGGTGAACGAAGCGGCTATGTGCCGTGCTTGTGTGCACCACGTTAGAGGCTACTAGGAGAGGAAGGTGGTTGACTCTCGCTTGCCTTCCCAAGTGCCCTTAGCAGTCGGAAGGAGCAAGCTGAAGCACTGCTGCTTGTGCTGCTCCTTGGTTCCCTTGCAGCCCGCTCTGAAAGCATTGGCGGTCACTTCTAGGCGCCGAGTTGCACACACACAGCACCACGCTAAGTGCCGCGGAGAAGGGAAATCCAGAGTGCAGCGAGGAGCTGGACGTGGCTTACGTTCAGTAAGGAAAAGGTGAACCTAAGCACTGCCTCTTCAATCTGGCCGCCTCTGCTCTGGTAGCAACTTTTGCAAGTCGGCAAAGGGAGCCGCGAGTATGTAGAACGGAGGGCAGCGAGACGCCGTGTGTTATGCGCCCTTTCAGGCCTCTGCCAGTAGGCTACTTTAAGAAGGCCTTCTACTTCCTCGCGTCCTTCTCGCTTCGCTCTAGCTGCATGGAGTACAGCACAGCGAAGGAGTGAAGACGGGCACTGCCCCAGCTTTTGCCCTGGCCTGCCTGTGCTGCGCCTTTAGCTGCACACCAGAACAATGGCATTTCTTTCCCGCAAGGTAAAAAGGGCTTTAGTGTAGCCTTAGGAATGGCAAGTGCCTAGGCATTAAGTTGAGCGACCACGTATGAGGGAGTCTTTAGAGGTTTCCTCCCCCATGGCGCAGGTTTATTCTCATTTTCGTGCTGAACTGAAAAGTCCGGGCATGGCAAGTCTGCCCTTCCTTGTGCAGAGACGAACACAAATGTGGGGCTATGATCCTCTGTGTTCGGAGCTCTGCTTCCGGGTGTGTGGGCCGCCATGAGCCCGCAGCAGCCGCCGAGGACAGTGTGGATTGTGGATGAGGTTGGGCTGGCCCCCCGCCCCCCCGCTGGTCTGACAGCGGCAGAAGTGGCGTAGGAGCGGCATCGCCTGAGGGCCCCATGGGGGGCGGGAAGAGAGCCGGGAGTGACTCCGAGCGACACCGGAAGCGATATCCGTAGGGCCCGGAAGGCCAGCGTTGCCATCGAGTTTGGCCGGTAGGAGGCGTCTAAGGTGCTTTGAAAGGTGGAGCTTCTTTGCTCTAGGACAGTCTGGGAGAGCTGAGGGTGTCCAATCTGGAGAACAGAAGGCTCCAGGGAGATCTTCGAGCCCCTTGCAGTGCCTGCTGGGGCTCCAAGATAGCTGGGGAGGGACTTTGGAAAAGGTTCTGGACTCGCAGGACAAGGGGGAATAGCTTCAAACTGCCAGAGGGCTGGGGTAGATGGGATATTGGAAAGGAATTCTTCCTTGTGTGGGTGCTGAGGCCTGGCACATGTTGCTCAAAGAGGCTGTGTAGGAGCCCCATGGCAGGAAGTGTCCAGGGCCAGGCTGGAGCAGACATGGAGCAACCTGGACTAGTGGAAAAGTGTCCCTGCCCATGTCAGGATGTGGGAAGAAGAGACTCTGTCTCTAAGGTCGCTTCCAGTCCAAACCATTCTGGGATTCTAGGATTCATGGAAGGCCCTTTTCCAAGTGAAGTGTTGTATCTCTTGGCTCCCAGCTTGTAGTTGCCAGTTCTTCTGGAAGCAGGCGTGGCGAAGCAGCTGTGATGAGCCATGGGTTCTCAATAGGACGAGTGTGATATATTTGCAGAGAGGAAGGCTGCAGACAGATCTTCAAGGTCCAGGTAAAATAAGCAAAGGATTGAATAAAAGCCAAAGGTTGGTTGTGTTAGTTTGCTGGCTGTTGAAATGGCCCCAGGTAATTTTCAACATTTCTAATTTGGATTTGTTTGAGTAAAAAATGAATGTGTTACCTCCAGCGTAGGCTCTCCAATGCATCTCCATGTGCTCCCATCTCTTTGTTGTATATCGGGTTCTATTAACTGAAGACAGAATCATAACACAGTAGTAAAACATTTAGAGGTGTAGTTAGCCAGCTTCAGGAGTTTTCAACTCTGCTGTTGACTTTTCTGGTAACTGTAGGCAAGGCAACACAATCCAGTTACTCCACTTTCTTTTCCTCTCTGAGGAAAAGATGATCTTTTTTTTTTTTTTTTTTTCTTCTCATTTTGAAAATAGCCTTGAATGAAGAGAGTTATGCATGTGGCATGTAGGATTCATTACTTTACCTTTCTCTTCTGCTGTCTTTCGCGTACTAGTCTTTTTAAAATTTTTTTGTCGCTGTTCTCCATTCAGTAGGTTTGAAAGAATTCTAATTGTTGAGATGATGGTTCTTTGAAGGCTCACTTAGCCCACCTTTTGGGTGAAGGAAAGAAGAAGACAAGGTCCTCTAGGAAGAGTAAAAAGCATACTTTCAAGAGACATTCAGAGATGTCTGCTGATGCCACGCAATTACCGTGTAATCAGCAGAAATGTGTTGGAAAAACACCCATCAGTGACTTCACAAGAAAGCCACACTCAAGACAGGTAAAGAACAGAAGCATAAAACCCCAAAGGTATGAAATGGACAGATTTTCATTGGGAATGAGCAACTCCTGAATTCTTGGTTCTAGAACTAGGGGCTTGTAATAAATAGACTGTCTCCTTGCCAAACGTAAATTTGGTGTCATGAACTGCTCACTGCCCGTTGAAGTGCAGGGCTAGTAGACTAATATTTGCCATGGCAGGCATATTGTATGGCTTTCCTGTTAAAAAGAAATTGGTTTTGCTCATAGCAATCTAGATATGTACCCAGTCTGACACCTATTTTTTAGGCTATATTTCCAAGTAAATGGCTTCCACGATGATGCAGTAAGTTTATGTCATGAACAGGAATGAAGTGATTGCATGCATCCTTTTTTACCCTAATCCAGCTGCTGAATAATGAGACAGAGACTCTCACTGACGCCAAGGAGTGCCCGTGCTTTTGGGAAAAGCACTGGGCAGATAAAGCCTATTTCCACATTTCTTGCTAGCGTCTCCTTCAAAGTTCATGGGTTTGCTCATCTTTTAGAGCTGTTCTAGATGTCTTTGTAGTTTACATGTACTAAATGTAGCAGGTATTGCTTTCATGGCGTCCTACTAGATTTGAAGTTGGGATCTACTCAGGCTTCAATGTCTCAGAAGAAGCAACGTTGATTCTTTGAATTCCGTTCTTGAACGTGAGAATGCTACTTATGTAGTTAATGAATTAATTAAATCGAATTCACTTGATTGGAAAAATTGTCTTGTTCATGTAGATTTTAACTTGGGAAATTGATATTTGAGTTCTACTTTTCATTGTTGTTGCTTTTCTGTATTGTTTGATTGCACAGATAGCAGATGTACTGACCAAGTATTGTGTGAAACTGGAGGAAATGTCCTTCCTCTTGGCAGCTGATGTTCACAAGCTCATTAACGCTAAGGCCATGGTAAATGTTTTACCTGGGGCAAGATAGCAGTCTGAATATTCCTAGAATGTCTTTCTTTCCCCAGATGAAATTAATTTTTTCTGCCTATCAATCACTGAAATATAGAAGAAATTTCTACTTGGCAGGGTATTGGTTATCATTTGTGTTCTTTTCTCCCCTCATTTTCTGTAGAAGAGACAATTTTTGGTTTGTTTTTGCATGTTGAAGCAGAGGAAGAAGAAGATGAGGAGAGGATTCCTTGTAAAAGTGAAGAAAATGAGCATGCAGAACAGGGACTAAGCATTATGCAGGTAAGCGAGCAAGAGAATAAGTTTGAAAGTGAAGGCAGTTTTGTCCAAAAGAAGGAGGAATAGGACGTCTTTTTGCTGAGAATGAATAGAAAGGTTTTTTGCATTTAGTTTGTATACGAAGCGCACAGGGCTCTAGATCCTTTTGTGGGAAAATGGAGTGTGTAAAGTTGCCAATCATTTTGGAGCGAATTTGGAGGGTGAATTTGGGGTGCCAGGTGAATTTTGGGTCGAATTCTGGGGATTTGGGGTTTCCCAGGTGAATTTCTGAGGTGAAAAGGTTCAAAAAGGTTTTTTTTTGAAAGCAAGTTAAAGCCAGAAGGTTATTGAAAATTAATAGATGTGATGCAAGTAGGTAATATGCAGACGATACACAGCGAGACAAATCATGGGAAAAATACAGTGGTAACACATGAGTGTGTGAGGATGGGATCAGTATAGCTAAGGCTCAGTTGAAGCTGAATTTGGAAAAGCATGCCAAAACTAAGAATAATAAAGGCACCTACGGGTATTTCAGTGGGAAAAGGAAGATGAAAAGAAACCTATCACACCTCCCCTATTCCCCCCCCCACCCCCATAAGCCAGACAGGACTAGTGACAACAGACAAGGAGAAGGCTGAGGTACTCAACAAGTGTTGGTCTCAATTTTTACTGCCAGTCACTATTTCCACATCTCTCAGGTTATTGGACTGGTGGACTTGATTCTAACCCATAGTAGCAGGTCAGCTTTCAGACCACTTGAGGAACCTGAGCATGCAAGACCATGGCACCCACCCAGAGGCATGTCAGGGCCCTGAGAGAACTGGCAGCTGTAGTTGCTAAGGTGCTTCCTCCATCATATTTGAGAAATCAAGGCAACCAGCTGAAGTCTCCAGACACTGTGTTGTATTGACTCCAATCCTCTTGGTCTTTTTTGTAAATCTTAGAGCTCTGAGTCAATTTCTGCAGAGGATTCCCAATGCAGTTTCAAAAATGGAATCTTTGTTACTGGTCCTCCTGTTGATCTTGGATATTTCCATTTTCTGCACTCCTTTATTTTCGAAACATTTGTAATGACTGAAAAGAAAGCTGAGACGAGGCATTATGCTCTTTCCAGTGATAGAAATGAACCTGTATTCTTTTCAGACAAATATATTTTTGCTGTGTCTAAGCACATGTGCATACCTGTGTTTGATTTATGTGTCCAGGTTTTGGCAATGGGGCAGCCACAGGGCCGTCCTGTGACAATGGCCCAGGTGCTGCCCCGTCCCGCTTTCTTCCAACTGGCTCCACTTCAGGATGTCCTCCCTGCTGAGAGAAGAGGCTGGGACAGCACCTTTAGAAATGTGACTTTCTGGTTTTTTTTTGTTTCGTTTTGTTTTGTTATTTTTAAAGTTACTAAAAACCTTCACCCTGATTTTTTGTGTTGGGTTTGGGGCTTTTTTTTTCAGTTTTGGGTGGGTTTTTTGGTGGGCTTTTTTGGGGGCTTTTTTTGTCTCTTTGGGGATTATTGGTTGGGGGGTTTTGTGTGTTTGTTTGGTCTGCTTTTTTTGTTTGTTTTTTTATTACGGTTTTGTAGAGTTTTTTTAAGCAAATTGATTGGAAAACTGAATAGTCCTTCACTATAGTCTCCTGGATTCACCTGAGACTCTTCCTAGGCATCTCCCTGATCTTTTTTGCAATGAGTCTCACATCATTCTCCTGAAGAAACTGTCTGCTTATGGTTTGCATGGGTGGGCTGTTTGCTGGGTGACAAACTGGGTGATGGCCAGGCCCACAGAGTGGTGGGAAATAGAGTTCATCCAGCTGGTCCCCAAGGCTCAGTCTTGGGCCCAGTCCTGTTTAATATCTTGCTCAGTGATCTGGACAAGGGGATAGAGTACACGCCCAGGAAGTTCACAGATGATGCAAAGTTGGCTGGTAGTGTTTTTTTCTTCTGGAGGACAGCAGGCTCTGCTTCTTCTTCCTCCTGTTCCGAGGTCGCTGCTCCCTCTTCATCCCTCATTAAGTGTGCTGATTTTGTCACTTGGATGAGAAAACAAACAATTTTAGCAACAATACTGGTGGCAGGGTACAAGAAAGGAAGAGTTCACATGAATCCCCCCCCCAACAACAGACAATACCTGATGGCTCCTCTGCCCAGCTTACTGACTACACCGCAACCCATTGTCCCCCAAAGATACTCCCTTCTCCCTGCCCCCAGCCATGATGTGAGATGGAATAGAATAACTAAGATTAAGATTCTCCCTATATAACTCCATCATACTTCGATTCTGGGAAAAACAATTCTTGAAGTTCTATCATTTCAGATCATTTGAATTTGAATTGGCATACTAAAAAGTCTAGCCAGAAACTCATGACAATATTAATAGCCCATTCTAGAATGTCCGAGATGATAGACACTTCTTTCAAGAGAATGTGATACCTCACGTGACTTCTCCAGAATTTAAATGAACAGCGGGAGTAGTCTACAAGATTCTTGCTGCCATCTGGATTTCCTGGTTTTTGGCTGGTCTATGTAAGCCAACCAGCTATTCAGCAGAGGGAATATTAGTGTGATACTTGATGGTATGTGAGATGGAACACAGTAATTTATGGCTTTTTGCATAGTGATGAAGCTGTAAAGAAAGCTCCGTAATGCTCTGACAAGGAGGCTGCTGGACTTCAAGCAGCAAAGGCCCAAAACGAACCAGTGAAAAGGTGTCATTGAAAAAAAAAAAAAAAAAAAAAAGCCAGGTGGGGAGCAAAGTGATACTTAAGGGCAGTTTACTGAAAGAGGAAATCTAGTGAAAAAAAGGTCCAAGAGTGAAGGAATAACAGGGAAAATGAAACTAAGGAAGGAAATCAATCTCAGCTAATCATTTCAGAAGCTAACAAGTTGTCATTGCAATGATGCATAAAGTGAGAAATTATAAATATGTCTGCGCCAAAATCTGAATTATGAACTTTATTGCATTCTGTCTTTCACGGAATCATACAACAGTCTGTGATTAAAGATCACCTAGTCCTACTTCCTTGCCAGGTAGATCTTACAGTAGATCAAATTGCTCAAGACTAGCCAAACTGATAAGGAGAACTCTCAATGATGGGGCATCCACAACTTCTCTGGAACAGCCGTTTGAGTGTCTCACCAGCTTCATTGTAGAAAAGCTTTTCCTTTTAGCCAATCTAAACCTAGTCTCAGTTTGAAAGCATGTCCCCTTGTCCTTTCTCTGCAAACCTTCCTAAAAAGTCTTTCTCCATTGGTCTTATACCCTCTTTACATATTCAAAGGCCACAATACTGTCTCTCCAGAAACCTCTCTTCTCCAGGCTAAAAGATCCTACTTTTCACAAGAACCAGGTCATAAACTGAGATGGAAGACATCTCAGGAGATCAGATCATCCAACAGCTCAGCGTAAGAATAGCTCTGAAGTCAGATCAACTAGCTTAGGGCTGTGTCTGTTTGAATTTTGAAAATTAGCAGGACTTGAAATGCTTCAAGGAAGAGAACTCTGGGTGGCTCCAGAAACAGCCTGAGAAACTCGAGCAAACTCGAAACCTCAGAAACTACCACTGCTTTCTCTCCCTCAGCCCAAGCAGTCCCAAAGAAGAAGTGTTCCCAGCAGGCTGGGATAGCACACATATACACTACATATACGTGACAGGCATCGCCAGCAGCCACATCCTGCTCCTTTCTGTGGCTGGCAAGAGTGAGACTGGATGTTTACATGTGGGCAACCTGGGTCCCTCCAGCAGCTCACACACTCAGCCTGCCCAGTGACCCCACTGAATTCCAGTATTCGCAGTGTGGCAAGGCCACAGCACTACTCCGCTTGCTGGCACAGACCATCACACGCCTCCTAAATCAGTCAGGACTCCCCTGGTCCCACAGCCAGCACCCCACTTGCTCTCCCCCAGGCCACTGCCATTGTTCACCAACTTCTCCACTTTGATCTTTGCTGGTGCTCTCAACACTGGCACACCCAGATGTTCTGCAGCTGTTGTCTCCTGGTGGAAAGGACTTGTAAAGCCGTGTTTCCACACAGGACTTCCACAACCTTTCAAAGCAACCTTTTCTGGGGTATGAACAATCTCATTCAAATGTCAACATTTCTTTTCCCATATGTGAAATCAGAATTTCCTTCTTCCGGGCATGCCCAAAACAAGGCACAAACTACATTGTGCCTTCTGTTTCACATGCTGAGTCGTTTGTAAACAATGCTAGGAGAATACCTGTTTTGATCCAAGCTAATCTCTGGCCCTTATAGTGCTTTCGGTAGTTAGTTTTGCTTTGCTATTTACTTGATGTCCCATTGAATTGTTGAATCATAAACAGACTATCTGTCTGTATAGCAGCATAGCAGTGATGAATAAATGCAAGAGAAGGAGCAAGGTGATTGTTTGCTAGACTCTTCCTAGAAACTGAGAAATCTGTTACTTAATGCTGACCACAGCAGATGGAGGAAGCATCCTACATGATGTCAAAGCAATGAAGCTGTAATCACTTTTATGATTACAGTCAAGGCACTGCTTTTGCCACCATAAGTGGAGTGCAGGGAATCTTAAAAGACGACACTCTAACTGTTGTCCATGCTCACTGAGAAAATAATGCTTTTACAGCAGAGCAGGTCTCACCGCAGCTAAATCATGGCTTCAACTGTACACTGCCTTCAAAAAAGCCCACAAAAACACAAATGAAAGGATTTGGAACCCAAGGGAATCTCGGATTGTGATATCAGCTCACTTTGGATTCTTTCCAAATTCTCAATTCCATTTTCTTCCCAGCCAATTATCCCACCTAACCTGAGATGTAACTTATGGATATCCAACACATCTAGTTACCTTAGAATTCGATTGCCACTAGGCAAAAAGACAGAAACAAGCAGTTAAGTTCAGACTGAAACCAAGGGTGTTTAGAACAGCAATACTTGGACGTAACTATTCTTGATCAAACCAAAACTTTTAGGACTTACCCATGTATTTTTGGAGGTGGAAAAAGTCCCTAGGGAGCTCACACTCAGTGCCTGGAGAGACGCTCTCGCTGGTTTTTCAAGGACCGATTCGTCACAGCAGAGGCAGCAGAACACAAGATGGCCGAAGAAAAGGGGCAGTGTAGAATTCTCGGTCTGTCTCTGTCTCCACTCAGTGTAGAACGTCCTTGTCCTGGCACATTGTCGTGTGCGATATGTCCCTCCGGGTCTTCGGTCCTTGCGAAGCTCTATGTACTGCGAGCGCAGCTACTTGCAGCTGAGAAGGACCGCGGAGCTAGCAGCGAATTCGGAGAGCGCTAAGCACGAAGTCAAGAAGCGAGACGTGTCCCTGCAACGCGGTGCTAAGAGCAGCTTCCTGGCGGCGGGGGCGAGCCCCGGCCACAAGACATTCTCGTCCTGGCAACGGATCTCTGTGAAGGGCGTAGGCGAAAAGCTTTCGTTTTCCATTCGAACTGCGAGAGAGGCAGACTGTTACACGGAGCTCTGAGAACAAAGGTGCACGCCCTAGGCTGGCTTGGGCAGAAGAAGCGTTCTCGAGCTCTTGGCTGCCGGCACACTGCTGGGTATGTGGCGCCCCTGCAGCGGCTTCTGGCCGCCGGCAAGTGAAAGCGGAGCAAGGCGTGGGCGAGGGCGAGGGCGGTGAACGAAGCGGCTATGTGCCGTGCTTGTGTGCACCACGTTAGAGGCTACTAGGAGAGGAAGGTGGTTGACTCTCGCTTGCCTTCCCAAGTGCCCTTAGCAGTCGGAAGGAGCAAGCTGAAGCACTGCTGCTTGTGCTGCTCCTTGGTTCCCTTGCAGCCCGCTCTGAAAGCATTGGCGGTCACTTCTAGGCGCCGAGTTGCACACACACAGCACCACGCTAAGTGCCGCGGAGAAGGGAAATCCAGAGTGCAGCGAGGAGCTGGACGTGGCTTACGTGCAGTAAGGAAAAGGTGAACTTAGGCACTGCCTCTTCAATCTGGCCGCCTCTGCTCTGGTAGCAACTTTTGCAAGTCGGCAAAGGGAGCCGCGAGTATGTAGAACGGAGGGCAGCGAGACGCCGTGTGTTATGCGCCCTTTCAGGCCTCTGCCAGTAGGCTACTTTAAGAAGGCCTTCTACTTCCTCGCGTCCTTCTCGCTTCGCTCTAGCTGCATGGAGTACAGCACAGCGAAGGAGTGAAGACGGGCACTGCCCCAGCTTTTGCCCTGGCGTGCAACGGCTGTGTGCTGCTTTTCCAAGCAGCAAGAGCACTGAGAAGTGAAAGCGATTGTGAAGGAGCTCTTTGGCTGCTCGTGTGCTCTTCGCTGCACTGCGCCGCTCGCAAGCGGCTTCGTTCTTCGGCGTCTGCCGTCCGGAGAGAGCTGAACTGCAGCGGTCAGTTGCAGCTCTGCCCAACAGCGCGCTCTCAGTTCTGCGGACAAGCACGCCCTGTTGCCTTGGCTCCGAGTGCAAAGTCCCGAGCGAGCACTCACTCAGTGCAATGCACCCAGAAAGACGCTCTCGCTCGTCTTTCAAGGAGCGATTCCTAACAGCAGAAGCAGCAGAGGCACAAACTGGATGACGAGAAGGGACAATGTAGAACACGTCTCTGTCCTGGCACATTGTCGTGTGCGATATGTCCCTCCGGGTCTTCGGTCCTTGCGAAGCTCTATGTACTGCGAGCGCAGCTACTTGCAGCTGAGAAGGACCGCGGAGCTAGCAGCGAATTCGGAGAGCGCTAAGCACGAAGTCAAGAAGCGAGACGTGTCCCTGCAACGCGGTGCTAAGAGCAGCTTCCTCGCGGCGGGGGCGAGCCCCGGCCACAAGACATTCTCGTCCTGGCAACGGATCTCTGTGAAGGGCGTAGGCGAAAAGCTTTCGTTTTCCATTCGAACTGCGAGAGAGGCAGACTGTTACACGGAGCTCTGAGAACAAAGGTGCACGCCCTAGGCTGGCTTGGGCAGAAGAAGCGTTCTCGAGCTCTTGGCTGCCGGCACACTGCTGGGTATGTGGCGCCCCTGCAGCGGCTTCTGGCCGGCGACAAGTGAAAGCGGAGCAAGGCGTGGGCGAGGGCGAGGGCGGTGAACGAAGCGGCTATGTGCCGTGCTTGTGTGCACCACGTTAGAGGCTATTAGGAGAGGAAGGTGGTTGACTCTCGCTTGCCTTCCCAAGTGCCCTTAGCAGTCGGAAGGAGTAAGCTGAAGCACTGCTGCTTGTGCTGCTCCTTGGTTCCCTTGCAACCCGCTCTGAAAGCATTGGCGGTCACTTCTAGGCGCCGAGTTGCACACACACAGCACCACGCTAAGTGCCGCGGAGAAGGGAAATCCAGAGTGCAGCGAGGAGCTGGACGTGGCTTACGTGCAGTAAGGAGAATGTGAACCAAGGCACTGCCTCTTCAATCTGGCCGCCTCTGCTCTGGTAGCAACTTTTGCAAGTCGGCAAAGGGAGCCGCGAGTATGTAGAACGGAGGGCAGCGAGACGCCGTGTGTTATGCGCCCTTTCAGGGCTGCTGATAAGGGGCTACTTTAAGAACGCCTTCTTCGTCCTCGCGTCCTTCTCGCTTCGCTCTAGCTGCATGGAGTACAGCACAGCGAAGGAGTGAAGACGGGCACTGCCCCAGCTTTTGCCCTGGCGTGCAACGGCTGTGTGCTGCTTTTCCAAGCAGCAAGAGCACTGAGAAGTGAAAGCGATTGTGAAGGAGCTCTTTGGCTGCTCGTGTGCTCTTCGCTGCACTGCGCCGCTCGCAAGCGGCTTCGTTCTTCGGCGTCTGCCGTCCGGAGAGAGCTGAACTGCAGCGGTCAGTTTCAGCTCTGCCCAACAGCGCGCTCTCAGTTCTGCGGACAAGCACGCCCTGTTGCCTTGGCTCCGAGTGCAAAGTCCCTAGCGAGCACTCACTCAGTGCAATGCACCCAGAAAGACGCTCTCGCTCGTCTTTCAAGGAGCGATTCCTAACAGCAGAAGCAGCAGAGGCACAAACTGGATGACGAGAAGGGACAATGTAGAACACGTCTCTGTCCTGGCACATTGTCGTGTGCGATACGTCCCTCCGGGTCTTCGGTCCTTGCGAAGCTCTATGTACTGCGAGCGCTGCTACTTGCAGCTGAGAAGGACCGCGGAACTAGCAGCGAATTCGGAGAGCGCTAAGCACGAAGTCAAGAAGCGAGACGTGTCCCTGCAACGCGGTGCTAAGAGCAGCTTCCTGGCGGCGGGGGCGAGCCCCGGCCACAAGACATTCTCGTCCTGGCAACGGATCTCTGTGAAGGGCGTAGGCGAAAAGCTTTCGTTTTCCATTCGAACTGCGAGAGAGGCAGACTGTTACACGGAGCTCTGAGAACAAAGGTGCACGCCCTAGGCTGGCTTGGGCAGAAGAAGCGTTCTCGAGCTCTTGGCAGCCCGCACACTGCTGGGTATGTGGCGCCCCTGCAGCGGCATCTGGCCGCCGACAAGTGAAAGCGGAGCCAGGCGTAGGCGTGGGCGAGGGCGGTGAACGAAGCGGCTATGTGCCGTGCTTGTGTGCACCACGTTAGAGGCTATTAGGAGAGGAAGGTAATTGACTCTCGCTTGCCTTCCCAAGTGCCCTTAGCAGTCGGAAGGAGCAAGCTGAAGCACTGCTGCTTGTGCTGCTCCTTGGTTCCCTTGCAGCCCTCTCTGAAAGCATTGGCGGTCACTTCTAGGCGCCGAGTTGCACACACACAGCACCACGCTAAGTGCCGCGGAGAAGGGAAATCCAGAGTGCAGCGAGGAGCTGGACGTGGCTTACGTGCAGTAAGGAGAATGTGAACCAAGGCACTGCCTCTTCAATCTGGCCGCCTCTGCTCTGGTAGCAACTTTTGCAAGTCGGCAAAGGGAGCCGCGAGTATGTAGAACGGAGGGCAGCTAGACGCCGAGTGTTTTGCGCCCTTTCAGGGCTGCTGCCAGGGGGCTACTTTAAGAGCGCCTTCTTCGTCCTCGCGTCCTTCTCGCTTCGCTCTAGCTGCATGGAGTACAGCACAGCGAAGGAGTGAAGACGGGCAATGCCCCAGCTTTTGCCCTGGCGTGCAACGGCTGTGTGCTGCTTTTCCAAGCAGCAAGAGCACTGAGAAGTGAAAGCGATTGTGAAGGAGCTCTTTGGCTGCTCGTGTGCTCTTCGCTGCACTGCGCCGCTCGCAAGCGGCTTCGTTCTTCGCCTTCTGCCGTCCGGCGAGAGCTGAACTCCAGCGGTCAGTTGCAGCTCTGCCCAACAGCGTGTTCTCAGTTCTGCGGGCAAGCACGCCCTCTTGCCTTGGCCCCGAGTGCAAAGTCCCGAGCGAGCACTCGACTCAGTGCAATGCACCCAGAAGGACGCTCTCGCTCGCCTTTCAAGGAGCGATTCCTAACAGCAGAAGCAGCAGAGGCACAAACTGCATGACGAGAAGGGACAACGTAGAATACGTCTCTGTCCTGGCACATTTTCGTGTGCGATACTTCCCTCCGGGTCTTCGGGCCTTGCGAAGCTCTGTGTACTGCGAGCGCTGCTACTCGCAGCTGAGCAGGACCGTGGAGCTAGCGGCGAATTCGGAGAGCTCTTCGCTGCACTGCGCCGCTCGCAAGCGGCTTCGTTCTTCGCCTTCTGCCGTCCGGCGAGAGCTGAACTCCAGCTGTCAGTTGCAGCTCTGCCCAACAGCGTGTTCTCAGTTCTGCGGGCAAGCACGCCCTCTTGCCTCGGCCCCGAGTGCAAAGTCCCGAGCGAGCACTCGACTCAGTGCAATGCACCCAGAAGGACGCTCTCGCTCGCCTTTCAAGGAGCGATTCCTAACAGCAGAAGCAGCAGAGGCACAAACTGCATGACGAGAAGGGACAACGTAGAACACGTCTCTGTCCTGGCACATTTTCGTGTGCGAAACTTCCCTCCGGGTCTTCGGGCCTTGCGAAGCTCTGTGTACTGCGAGCGCTGCTACTCGCAGCTGAGAAGGACCGTGGAGCTGGAGGCGAATTCGGAGAGCTCTTCGCTGCACTGCGCCGCTCGCCAGCGGCTTCGTTCTTCGCCTTCTGCCGTCCGGCGAGAGCTGAACTCCAGCGGTCAGTTGCAGCTCTGCCCAACAGCGTGTTCTCAGTTCTGCGGGCAAGCACGCCCTCTTGCCTTGTCCCCGAGTGCAAAGTCCCGAGCGAGCACTCGACTCAGTGCAATGCACCCAGAAGGACGCTCTCGCTCGCCTTTCAAGGAGCGATTCCTAACAGCAGAAGCAGCAGAGGCACAAACTGCATGACGAGAAGGGACAACGTAGAACACGTCTCTGTCCTGGCACATTTTCGTGTGCGATACTTCCCTCCAGGTCTTCGGGCCTTGCGAAGCTCTGTGTACTGCGAGCGCTGCTACTCGCAGCTGAGAAGGACCGTGGAGCTGGCGGCGAATTCGGAGAGCTCTTCGCTGCACTGCGCCGCTCGCAAGCGGCTTCGTTCTTCGCCTTCTGCCGTCCGGCGAGAGCTGAACTCCAGCGGTCAGTTGCAGCTCTGCCCAACAGCGTGTTCTCAGTTCTGCGGGCAAGCACGCCCTCTTGCCTTGGCCCCGAGAGCAAAGTCCCGAGCGAGCACTCGACTCAGTGCAATGCACCCAGAAGGACGCTCTCGCTCGCCTTTCAAGGAGCGATTCCTAACAGCAGAAGCAGCAGAGGCACAAACTGCATGACGAGAAGGGACAACGTAGAACACGTCTCTGTCCTGGCACATTTTCGTGTGCGATACTTCCCTCCGGGTCTTCGGGCCTTGCGAAGCTCTGTGTACTGCGAGCGCTGCTACTCGCAGCTGAGAAGGACCGTGGAGCTAGCGGCGAATTCGGAGAGCTCTTCGCTGCACTGCGCCGCTCGCAAGCTGCTTCGTTCTTCGCCTTCTGCCGTCCGGCGAGAGCTGAACTCCAGCGGTCAGTTGCAGCTCTGCCCAACAGCGTGTTCTCAGTTCTGCGGGCAAGCACGTCCTCTTGCCTTGGCCCCGAGAGCAAAGTCCCGAGCGAGCACTCGACTCAGTGCAATGCACCCAGAAGGACGCTCTCGCTCGTCTTTCAAGGAGCGATTCCTAACAGCAGAAGCAGCAGAGGCACAAACTGGATGGCGAGAAGGGACAACGTAGAACACGTCTCTGTCCTGGCACATTGTCGTGTGCGATATGTCCCTCCGGGTCTTCGGTCCTTGCGAAGCTCTATGTACTGCGAGCGCAGCTACTTGCAGCTGAGAATGACCGCGGAGCTAGCAGCGAATTCGGAGAGCGCTAAGCACGAAGTCAAGAAGCGAGACGTGTCCCTGCAACGCGGTGCTAAGAGCAGCTTCCTGGCGGCGGGGGCGAGCCCCGGCCACAAGACATTCTCGTCCTGGCAACGGATCTCTGTGAAGGGCGTAGGCGAAAAGCTTTCGTTTTCCATTCGAACTGCGAGAGAGGCAGACTGTTACACGGAGCTCTGAGAACAAAGGTGCACGCCCTAGGCTGGCTTGGGCAGAAGAAGCGTTCTCGAGCTCTTGGCTGCCGGCACACTGCTGGGTATGTGGCGCCCCTGCAGCGGCTTCTGGCCGCCGGCAAGTGAAAGCGGAGCAAGGCGAGGGCGAGGGCGAGGGCGGTGAACGAAGCGGCTATGTGCCGTGCTTGTGTGCACCACGTTAGAGGCTACTAGGAGAGGAAGGTGGTTGACTCTCGCTTGCCTTCCCAAGTGCCCTTAGCAGTCGGAAGGAGCAAGCTGAAGCACTGCTGCTTGTGCTGCTCCTTGGTTCCCTTGCAGCCCGCTCTGAAAGCATTGGCGGTCACTTCTAGGCGCCGAGTTGCACACACACAGCACCACGCTAAGTGCCGCGGAGAAGGGAAATCCAGAGTGCAGCGAGGAGCTGGACGTGGCTTACGTTCAGTAAGGAAAAGGTGAACCTAAGCACTGCCTCTTCAATCTGGCCGCCTCTGCTCTGGTAGCAACTTTTGCAAGTCGGCAAAGGGAGCCGCGAGTATGTAGAACGGAGGGCAGCGAGACG
This sequence comes from Sturnus vulgaris, assembly GCF_052056855.1. Classification (NCBI taxonomy): domain Eukaryota; kingdom Metazoa; phylum Chordata; class Aves; order Passeriformes; family Sturnidae; genus Sturnus; species Sturnus vulgaris. Next base: position 75,595 of record NW_028276531.1, read on the forward strand.
CCGTGTGTTATGCGCCCTTTCAGGCCTCTGCCAGTAGGCTACTTTAAGAAGGCCTTCTACTTCCTCGCGTCCTTCTCGCTTCGCTCTAGCTGCATGGAGTACAGCACAGCGAAGGAGTGAAGACGGGCACTGCCCCAGCTTTTGCCCTGGCCTGCCTGTGCTGCGCCTTTAGCTGCACACCAGAACAATGGCATTTCTTTCCCGCAAGGTAAAAAGGGCTTTAGTGTAGCCTTAGGAATGGCAAGTGCCTAGGCATTAAGTTGAGCGACCACGTATGAGGGAGTCTTTAGAGGTTTCCTCCCCCATGGCGCAGGTTTATTCTCATTTTCGTGCTGAACTGAAAAGTCCGGGCATGGCAAGTCTGCCCTTCCTTGTGCAGAGACGAACACAAATGTGGGGCTATGATCCTCTGTGTTCGGAGCTCTGCTTCCGGGTGTGTGGGCCGCCATGAGCCCGCAGCAGCCGCCGAGGACAGTGTGGATTGTGGATGAGGTTGGGCTGGCCCCCCGCCCCCCCGCTGGTCTGACAGCGGCAGAAGTGGCGTAGGAGCGGCATCGCCTGAGGGCCCCATGGGGGGCGGGAAGAGAGCCGGGAGTGACTCCGAGCGACACCGGAAGCGATATCCGTAGGGCCCGGAAGGCCAGCGTTGCCATCGAGTTTGGCCGGTAGGAGGCGTCTAAGGTGCTTTGAAAGGTGGAGCTTCTTTGCTCTAGGACAGTCTGGGAGAGCTGAGGGTGTCCAATCTGGAGAACAGAAGGCTCCAGGGAGATCTTCGAGCCCCTTGCAGTGCCTGCTGGGGCTCCAAGATAGCTGGGGAGGGACTTTGGAAAAGGTTCTGGACTCGCAGGACAAGGGGGAATAGCTTCAAACTGCCAGAGGGCTGGGGTAGATGGGATATTGGAAAGGAATTCTTCCTTGTGTGGGTGCTGAGGCCTGGCACATGTTGCTCAAAGAGGCTGTGTAGGAGCCCCATGGCAGGAAGTGTCCAGGGCCAGGCTGGAGCAGACATGGAGCAACCTGGACTAGTGGAAAAGTGTCCCTGCCCATGTCAGGATGTGGGAAGAAGAGACTCTGTCTCTAAGGTCGCTTCCAGTCCAAACCATTCTGGGATTCTAGGATTCATGGAAGGCCCTTTTCCAAGTGAAGTGTTGTATCTCTTGGCTCCCAGCTTGTAGTTGCCAGTTCTTCTGGAAGCAGGCGTGGCGAAGCAGCTGTGATGAGCCATGGGTTCTCAATAGGACGAGTGTGATATATTTGCAGAGAGGAAGGCTGCAGACAGATCTTCAAGGTCCAGGTAAAATAAGCAAAGGATTGAATAAAAGCCAAAGGTTGGTTGTGTTAGTTTGCTGGCTGTTGAAATGGCCCCAGGTAATTTTCAACATTTCTAATTTGGATTTGTTTGAGTAAAAAATGAATGTGTTACCTCCAGCGTAGGCTCTCCAATGCATCTCCATGTGCTCCCATCTCTTTGTTGTATATCGGGTTCTATTAACTGAAGACAGAATCATAACACAGTAGTAAAACATTTAGAGGTGTAGTTAGCCAGCTTCAGGAGTTTTCAACTCTGCTGTTGACTTTTCTGGTAACTGTAGGCAAGGCAACACAATCCAGTTACTCCACTTTCTTTTCCTCTCTGAGGAAAAGATGATCTTTTTTTTTTTTTTTTTTTCTTCTCATTTTGAAAATAGCCTTGAATGAAGAGAGTTATGCATGTGGCATGTAGGATTCATTACTTTACCTTTCTCTTCTGCTGTCTTTCGCGTACTAGTCTTTTTAAAATTTTTTTGTCGCTGTTCTCCATTCAGTAGGTTTGAAAGAATTCTAATTGTTGAGATGATGGTTCTTTGAAGGCTCACTTAGCCCACCTTTTGGGTGAAGGAAAGAAGAAGACAAGGTCCTCTAGGAAGAGTAAAAAGCATACTTTCAAGAGACATTCAGAGATGTCTGCTGATGCCACGCAATTACCGTGTAATCAGCAGAAATGTGTTGGAAAAACACCCATCAGTGACTTCACAAGAAAGCCACACTCAAGACAGGTAAAGAACAGAAGCATAAAACCCCAAAGGTATGAAATGGACAGATTTTCATTGGGAATGAGCAACTCCTGAATTCTTGGTTCTAGAACTAGGGGCTTGTAATAAATAGACTGTCTCCTTGCCAAACGTAAATTTGGTGTCATGAACTGCTCACTGCCCGTTGAAGTGCAGGGCTAGTAGACTAATATTTGCCATGGCAGGCATATTGTATGGCTTTCCTGTTAAAAAGAAATTGGTTTTGCTCATAGCAATCTAGATATGTACCCAGTCTGACACCTATTTTTTAGGCTATATTTCCAAGTAAATGGCTTCCACGATGATGCAGTAAGTTTATGTCATGAACAGGAATGAAGTGATTGCATGCATCCTTTTTTACCCTAATCCAGCTGCTGAATAATGAGACAGAGACTCTCACTGACGCCAAGGAGTGCCCGTGCTTTTGGGAAAAGCACTGGGCAGATAAAGCCTATTTCCACATTTCTTGCTAGCGTCTCCTTCAAAGTTCATGGGTTTGCTCATCTTTTAGAGCTGTTCTAGATGTCTTTGTAGTTTACATGTACTAAATGTAGCAGGTATTGCTTTCATGGCGTCCTACTAGATTTGAAGTTGGGATCTACTCAGGCTTCAATGTCTCAGAAGAAGCAACGTTGATTCTTTGAATTCCGTTCTTGAACGTGAGAATGCTACTTATGTAGTTAATGAATTAATTAAATCGAATTCACTTGATTGGAAAAATTGTCTTGTTCATGTAGATTTTAACTTGGGAAATTGATATTTGAGTTCTACTTTTCATTGTTGTTGCTTTTCTGTATTGTTTGATTGCACAGATAGCAGATGTACTGACCAAGTATTGTGTGAAACTGGAGGAAATGTCCTTCCTCTTGGCAGCTGATGTTCACAAGCTCATTAACGCTAAGGCCATGGTAAATGTTTTACCTGGGGCAAGATAGCAGTCTGAATATTCCTAGAATGTCTTTCTTTCCCCAGATGAAATTAATTTTTTCTGCCTATCAATCACTGAAATATAGAAGAAATTTCTACTTGGCAGGGTATTGGTTATCATTTGTGTTCTTTTCTCCCCTCATTTTCTGTAGAAGAGACAATTTTTGGTTTGTTTTTGCATGTTGAAGCAGAGGAAGAAGAAGATGAGGAGAGGATTCCTTGTAAAAGTGAAGAAAATGAGCATGCAGAACAGGGACTAAGCATTATGCAGGTAAGCGAGCAAGAGAATAAGTTTGAAAGTGAAGGCAGTTTTGTCCAAAAGAAGGAGGAATAGGACGTCTTTTTGCTGAGAATGAATAGAAAGGTTTTTTGCATTTAGTTTGTATACGAAGCGCACAGGGCTCTAGATCCTTTTGTGGGAAAATGGAGTGTGTAAAGTTGCCAATCATTTTGGAGCGAATTTGGAGGGTGAATTTGGGGTGCCAGGTGAATTTTGGGTCGAATTCTGGGGATTTGGGGTTTCCCAGGTGAATTTCTGAGGTGAAAAGGTTCAAAAAGGTTTTTTTTTGAAAGCAAGTTAAAGCCAGAAGGTTATTGAAAATTAATAGATGTGATGCAAGTAGGTAATATGCAGACGATACACAGCGAGACAAATCATGGGAAAAATACAGTGGTAACACATGAGTGTGTGAGGATGGGATCAGTATAGCTAAGGCTCAGTTGAAGCTGAATTTGGAAAAGCATGCCAAAACTAAGAATAATAAAGGCACCTACGGGTATTTCAGTGGGAAAAGGAAGATGAAAAGAAACCTATCACACCTCCCCTATTCCCCCCCCCACCCCCATAAGCCAGACAGGACTAGTGACAACAGACAAGGAGAAGGCTGAGGTACTCAACAAGTGTTGGTCTCAATTTTTACTGCCAGTCACTATTTCCACATCTCTCAGGTTATTGGACTGGTGGACTTGATTCTAACCCATAGTAGCAGGTCAGCTTTCAGACCACTTGAGGAACCTGAGCATGCAAGACCATGGCACCCACCCAGAGGCATGTCAGGGCCCTGAGAGAACTGGCAGCTGTAGTTGCTAAGGTGCTTCCTCCATCATATTTGAGAAATCAAGGCAACCAGCTGAAGTCTCCAGACACTGTGTTGTATTGACTCCAATCCTCTTGGTCTTTTTTGTAAATCTTAGAGCTCTGAGTCAATTTCTGCAGAGGATTCCCAATGCAGTTTCAAAAATGGAATCTTTGTTACTGGTCCTCCTGTTGATCTTGGATATTTCCATTTTCTGCACTCCTTTATTTTCGAAACATTTGTAATGACTGAAAAGAAAGCTGAGACGAGGCATTATGCTCTTTCCAGTGATAGAAATGAACCTGTATTCTTTTCAGACAAATATATTTTTGCTGTGTCTAAGCACATGTGCATACCTGTGTTTGATTTATGTGTCCAGGTTTTGGCAATGGGGCAGCCACAGGGCCGTCCTGTGACAATGGCCCAGGTGCTGCCCCGTCCCGCTTTCTTCCAACTGGCTCCACTTCAGGATGTCCTCCCTGCTGAGAGAAGAGGCTGGGACAGCACCTTTAGAAATGTGACTTTCTGGTTTTTTTTTGTTTCGTTTTGTTTTGTTATTTTTAAAGTTACTAAAAACCTTCACCCTGATTTTTTGTGTTGGGTTTGGGGCTTTTTTTTTCAGTTTTGGGTGGGTTTTTTGGTGGGCTTTTTTGGGGGCTTTTTTTGTCTCTTTGGGGATTATTGGTTGGGGGGTTTTGTGTGTTTGTTTGGTCTGCTTTTTTTGTTTGTTTTTTTATTACGGTTTTGTAGAGTTTTTTTAAGCAAATTGATTGGAAAACTGAATAGTCCTTCACTATAGTCTCCTGGATTCACCTGAGACTCTTCCTAGGCATCTCCCTGATCTTTTTTGCAATGAGTCTCACATCATTCTCCTGAAGAAACTGTCTGCTTATGGTTTGCATGGGTGGGCTGTTTGCTGGGTGACAAACTGGGTGATGGCCAGGCCCACAGAGTGGTGGGAAATAGAGTTCATCCAGCTGGTCCCCAAGGCTCAGTCTTGGGCCCAGTCCTGTTTAATATCTTGCTCAGTGATCTGGACAAGGGGATAGAGTACACGCCCAGGAAGTTCACAGATGATGCAAAGTTGGCTGGTAGTGTTTTTTTCTTCTGGAGGACAGCAGGCTCTGCTTCTTCTTCCTCCTGTTCCGAGGTCGCTGCTCCCTCTTCATCCCTCATTAAGTGTGCTGATTTTGTCACTTGGATGAGAAAACAAACAATTTTAGCAACAATACTGGTGGCAGGGTACAAGAAAGGAAGAGTTCACATGAATCCCCCCCCCAACAACAGACAATACCTGATGGCTCCTCTGCCCAGCTTACTGACTACACCGCAACCCATTGTCCCCCAAAGATACTCCCTTCTCCCTGCCCCCAGCCATGATGTGAGATGGAATAGAATAACTAAGATTAAGATTCTCCCTATATAACTCCATCATACTTCGATTCTGGGAAAAACAATTCTTGAAGTTCTATCATTTCAGATCATTTGAATTTGAATTGGCATACTAAAAAGTCTAGCCAGAAACTCATGACAATATTAATAGCCCATTCTAGAATGTCCGAGATGATAGACACTTCTTTCAAGAGAATGTGATACCTCACGTGACTTCTCCAGAATTTAAATGAACAGCGGGAGTAGTCTACAAGATTCTTGCTGCCATCTGGATTTCCTGGTTTTTGGCTGGTCTATGTAAGCCAACCAGCTATTCAGCAGAGGGAATATTAGTGTGATACTTGATGGTATGTGAGATGGAACACAGTAATTTATGGCTTTTTGCATAGTGATGAAGCTGTAAAGAAAGCTCCGTAATGCTCTGACAAGGAGGCTGCTGGACTTCAAGCAGCAAAGGCCCAAAACGAACCAGTGAAAAGGTGTCATTGAAAAAAAAAAAAAAAAAAAAAAGCCAGGTGGGGAGCAAAGTGATACTTAAGGGCAGTTTACTGAAAGAGGAAATCTAGTGAAAAAAAGGTCCAAGAGTGAAGGAATAACAGGGAAAATGAAACTAAGGAAGGAAATCAATCTCAGCTAATCATTTCAGAAGCTAACAAGTTGTCATTGCAATGATGCATAAAGTGAGAAATTATAAATATGTCTGCGCCAAAATCTGAATTATGAACTTTATTGCATTCTGTCTTTCACGGAATCATACAACAGTCTGTGATTAAAGATCACCTAGTCCTACTTCCTTGCCAGGTAGATCTTACAGTAGATCAAATTGCTCAAGACTAGCCAAACTGATAAGGAGAACTCTCAATGATGGGGCATCCACAACTTCTCTGGAACAGCCGTTTGAGTGTCTCACCAGCTTCATTGTAGAAAAGCTTTTCCTTTTAGCCAATCTAAACCTAGTCTCAGTTTGAAAGCATGTCCCCTTGTCCTTTCTCTGCAAACCTTCCTAAAAAGTCTTTCTCCATTGGTCTTATACCCTCTTTACATATTCAAAGGCCACAATACTGTCTCTCCAGAAACCTCTCTTCTCCAGGCTAAAAGATCCTACTTTTCACAAGAACCAGGTCATAAACTGAGATGGAAGACATCTCAGGAGATCAGATCATCCAACAGCTCAGCGTAAGAATAGCTCTGAAGTCAGATCAACTAGCTTAGGGCTGTGTCTGTTTGAATTTTGAAAATTAGCAGGACTTGAAATGCTTCAAGGAAGAGAACTCTGGGTGGCTCCAGAAACAGCCTGAGAAACTCGAGCAAACTCGAAACCTCAGAAACTACCACTGCTTTCTCTCCCTCAGCCCAAGCAGTCCCAAAGAAGAAGTGTTCCCAGCAGGCTGGGATAGCACACATATACACTACATATACGTGACAGGCATCGCCAGCAGCCACATCCTGCTCCTTTCTGTGGCTGGCAAGAGTGAGACTGGATGTTTACATGTGGGCAACCTGGGTCCCTCCAGCAGCTCACACACTCAGCCTGCCCAGTGACCCCACTGAATTCCAGTATTCGCAGTGTGGCAAGGCCACAGCACTACTCCGCTTGCTGGCACAGACCATCACACGCCTCCTAAATCAGTCAGGACTCCCCTGGTCCCACAGCCAGCACCCCACTTGCTCTCCCCCAGGCCACTGCCATTGTTCACCAACTTCTCCACTTTGATCTTTGCTGGTGCTCTCAACACTGGCACACCCAGATGTTCTGCAGCTGTTGTCTCCTGGTGGAAAGGACTTGTAAAGCCGTGTTTCCACACAGGACTTCCACAACCTTTCAAAGCAACCTTTTCTGGGGTATGAACAATCTCATTCAAATGTCAACATTTCTTTTCCCATATGTGAAATCAGAATTTCCTTCTTCCGGGCATGCCCAAAACAAGGCACAAACTACATTGTGCCTTCTGTTTCACATGCTGAGTCGTTTGTAAACAATGCTAGGAGAATACCTGTTTTGATCCAAGCTAATCTCTGGCCCTTATAGTGCTTTCGGTAGTTAGTTTTGCTTTGCTATTTACTTGATGTCCCATTGAATTGTTGAATCATAAACAGACTATCTGTCTGTATAGCAGCATAGCAGTGATGAATAAATGCAAGAGAAGGAGCAAGGTGATTGTTTGCTAGACTCTTCCTAGAAACTGAGAAATCTGTTACTTAATGCTGACCACAGCAGATGGAGGAAGCATCCTACATGATGTCAAAGCAATGAAGCTGTAATCACTTTTATGATTACAGTCAAGGCACTGCTTTTGCCACCATAAGTGGAGTGCAGGGAATCTTAAAAGACGACACTCTAACTGTTGTCCATGCTCACTGAGAAAATAATGCTTTTACAGCAGAGCAGGTCTCACCGCAGCTAAATCATGGCTTCAACTGTACACTGCCTTCAAAAAAGCCCACAAAAACACAAATGAAAGGATTTGGAACCCAAGGGAATCTCGGATTGTGATATCAGCTCACTTTGGATTCTTTCCAAATTCTCAATTCCATTTTCTTCCCAGCCAATTATCCCACCTAACCTGAGATGTAACTTATGGATATCCAACACATCTAGTTACCTTAGAATTCGATTGCCACTAGGCAAAAAGACAGAAACAAGCAGTTAAGTTCAGACTGAAACCAAGGGTGTTTAGAACAGCAATACTTGGACGTAACTATTCTTGATCAAACCAAAACTTTTAGGACTTACCCATGTATTTTTGGAGGTGGAAAAAGTCCCTAGGGAGCTCACACTCAGGGCCTGGAGAGACGCTCTCGCTGGTTTTTCAAGGACCGATTCGTCACAGCAGAGGCAGCAGAGCACAAGATGGCCGAAGAAAAGGGGCAGTGTAGAATTCTCGGTCTGTCTCTGTCTCCACTCAGTGTAGAACGTCCTTGTCCTGGCACATTGTCGTGTGCGATATGTCCCTCCGGGTCTTCGGTCCTTGCGAAGCTCTATGTACTGCGAGCGCAGCTACTTGCAGCTGAGAAGGACCGCGGAGCTAGCAGCGAATTCGGAGAGCGCTAAGCACGAAGTCAAGAAGCGAGACGTGTCCCTGCAACGCGGTGCTAAGAGCAGCTTCCTGGCGGCGGGGGCGAGCCCCGGCCACAAGACATTCTCGTCCTGGCAACGGATCTCTGTGAAGGGCGTAGGCGAAAAGCTTTCGTTTTCCATTCGAACTGCGAGAGAGGCAGACTGTTACACGGAGCTCTGAGAACAAAGGTGCACGCCCTAGGCTGGCTTGGGCAGAAGAAGCGTTCTCGAGCTCTTGGCTGCCGGCACACTGCTGGGTATGTGGCGCCCCTGCAGCGGCTTCTGGCCGCCGACAAGTGAAAGCGGAGCAAGGCGAGGGCGAGGGCGGTGAACGAAGCGGCTATGTGCCGTGCTTGTGTGCACCACGTTAGAGGCTACTAGGAGAGGAAGGTGGTTGACTCTCGCTTGCCTTCCCAAGTGCCCTTAGCAGTCGGAAGGAGCAAGCTGAAGCACTGCTGCTTGTGCTGCTCCTTGGTTCCCTTGCAGCCCGCTCTGAAAGCATTGGCGGTCACTTCTAGGCGCCGAGTTGCACACACACAGCACCACGCTAAGTGCCGCGGAGAAGGGAAATCCAGAGTGCAGCGAGGAGCTGGACGTGGCTTACGTGCAGTAAGGAAAAGGTGAACTTAGGCACTGCCTCTTCAATCTGGCCGCCTCTGCTCTGGTAGCAACTTTTGTAAGTCGGCAAAGGGAGCCGCGAGTATGTAGAACGGAGGGCAGCGAGACGCCGTGTGTTATGCGTCCTTTCAGGCCTCTGCCAGTAGGCTACTTTAAGAAGGCCTTCTACTTCCTCGCGTCCTTCTCGCTTCGCTCTAGCTGCATGGAGTACAGCACAGCGAAGGAGTGAAGACGGGCACTGCCCCAGCTTTTGCCCTGGCGTGCAACGGCTGTGTGCTGCTTTTCCAAGCAGCAAGAGCACTGAGAAGTGAAAGCGATTGTGAAGGAGCTCTTTGGCTGCTCGTGTGCTCTTCGCTGCACTGCGCCGCTCGCAAGCGGCTTCGTTCTTCGGCGTCTGCCGTCCGGAGAGAGCTGAACTGCAGCGGTCAGTTGCAGCTCTGCCCAACAGCGCGCTCTCAGTTCTGCGGACAAGCACGCCCTGTTGCCTTGGCTCCGAGTGCAAAGTCCCGAGCGAGCACTCACTCAGTGCAATGCACCCAGAAAGACGCTCTCGCTCGTCTTTCAAGGAGCGATTCCTAACAGCAGAAGCAGCAGAGGCACAAACTGGATGACGAGAAGGGACAATGTAGAACACGTCTCTGTCCTGGCACATTGTCGTGTGCGATATGTCCCTCCGGGTCTTCGGTCCTTGCGAAGCTCTATGTACTGCGAGCGCAGCTACTTGCAGCTGAGAAGGACCGCGGAGCTAGCAGCGAATTCGGAGAGCGCTAAGCACGAAGTCAAGAAGCGAGACGTGTCCCTGCAACGCGGTGCTAAGAGCAGCTTCCTCGCGGCGGGGGCGAGCCCCGGCCACAAGACATTCTCGTCCTGGCAACGGATCTCTGTGAAGGGCGTAGGCGAAAAGCTTTCGTTTTCCATTCGAACTGCGAGAGAGGCAGACTGTTACACGGAGCTCTGAGAACAAAGGTGCACGCCCTAGGCTGGCTTGGGCAGAAGAAGCGTTCTCGAGCTCTTGGCTGCCGGCACACTGCTGGGTATGTGGCGCCCCTGCAGCGGCTTCTGGCCGGCGACAAGTGAAAGCGGAGCAAGGCGTGGGCGAGGGCGGTGAACGAAGCGGCTATGTGCCGTGCTTGTGTGCACCACGTTAGAGGCTATTAGGAGAGGAAGGTGGTTGACTCTCGCTTGCCTTCCCAAGTGCCCTTAGCAGTCGGAAGGAGTAAGCTGAAGCACTGCTGCTTGTGCTGCTCCTTGGTTCCCTTGCAACCCGCTCTGAAAGCATTGGCGGTCACTTCTAGGCGCCGAGTTGCACACACACAGCACCACGCTAAGTGCCGCGGAGAAGGGAAATCCAGAGTGCAGCGAGGAGCTGGACGTGGCTTACGTGCAGTAAGGAGAATGTGAACCAAGGCACTGCCTCTTCAATCTGGCCGCCTCTGCTCTGGTAGCAACTTTTGCAAGTCGGCAAAGGGAGCCGCGAGTATGTAGAACGGAGGGCAGCGAGACGCCGTGTGTTATGCGCCCTTTCAGGGCTGCTGATAAGGGGCTACTTTAAGAACGCCTTCTTCGTCCTCGCGTCCTTCTCGCTTCGCTCTAGCTGCATGGAGTACAGCACAGCGAAGGAGTGAAGACGGGCACTGCCCCAGCTTTTGCCCTGGCGTGCAACGGCTGTGTGCTGCTTTTCCAAGCAGCAAGAGCACTGAGAAGTGAAAGCGATTGTGAAGGAGCTCTTTGGCTGCTCGTGTGCTCTTCGCTGCACTGCGCCGCTCGCAAGCGGCTTCGTTCTTCGGCGTCTGCCGTCCGGAGAGAGCTGAACTGCAGCGGTCAGTTTCAGCTCTGCCCAACAGCGCGCTCTCACTTCTGCGGACAAGCACGCCCTGTTGCCTTGGCTCCGAGTGCAAAGTCCCGAGCGAGCACTCACTCAGTGCAATGCACCCAGAAAGACGCTCTCGCTCGTCTTTCAAGGAGCGATTCCTAACAGCAGAAGCAGCAGAGGCACAAACTGGATGACGAGAAGGGACAATGTAGAACACGTCTCTGTCCTGGCACATTGTCGTGTGCGATACGTCCCTCCGGGTCTTCGGTCCTTGCGAAGCTCTATGTACTGCGAGCGCAGCTACTTGCAGCTGAGAAGGACCGCGGAACTAGCAGCGAATTCGGAGAGCGCTAAGCACGAAGTCAAGAAGCGAGACGTGTCCCTGCAACGCGGTGCTAAGAGCAGCTTCCTGGCGGCGGGGGCGAGCCCCGGCCACAAGACATTCTCGTCCTGGCAACGGATCTCTGTGAAGGGCGTAGGCGAAAAGCTTTCGTTTTCCATTCGAACTGCGAGAGAGGCAGACTGTTACACGGAGCTCTGAGAACAAAGGTGCACGCCCTAGGCTGGCTTGGGCAGAAGAAGCGTTCTCGAGCTCTTGGCAGCCCGCACACTGCTGGGTATGTGGCGCCCCTGCAGCGGCATCTGGCCGCCGACAAGTGAAAGCGGAGCCAGGCGTAGGCGTGGGCGAGGGCGGTGAACGAAGCGGCTAAGTGCCGTGCTTGTGTGCACCACGTTAGAGGCTATTAGGAGAGGAAGGTAATTGACTCTCGCTTGCCTTCCCAAGTGCCCTTAGCAGTCGGAAGGAGCAAGCTGAAGCACTGCTGCTTGTGCTGCTCCTTGGTTCCCTTGCAGCCCTCTCTGAAAGCATTGGCGGTCACTTCTAGGCGCCGAGTTGCACACACACAGCACCACGCTAAGTGCCGCGGAGAAGGGAAATCCAGAGTGCAGCGAGGAGCTGGACGTGGCTTACGTGCAGTAAGGAGAATGTGAACCAAGGCACTGCCTCTTCAATCTGGCCGCCTCTGCTCTGGTAGCAACTTTTGCAAGTCGGCAAAGGGAGCCGCGAGTATGTAGAACGGAGGGCAGCTAGACGCCGAGTGTTTTGCGCCCTTTCAGGGCTGCTGCCAGGGGGCTACTTTAAGAGCGCCTTCTTCGTCCTCGCGTCCTTCTCGCTTCGCTCTAGCTGCATGGAGTACAGCACAGCGAAGGAGTGAAGACGGGCACTGCCCCAGCTTTTGCCCTGGCGTGCAACGGCTGTGTGCTGCTTTTCCAAGCAGCAAGAGCACTGAGAAGTGAAAGCGATTGTGAAGGAGCTCTTTGGCTGCTCGTGTGCTCTTCGCTGCACTGCGCCGCTCGCAAGCGGCTTCGTTCTTCGCCTTCTGCCGTCCGGCGAGAGCTGAACTCCAGCGGTCAGTTGCAGCTCTGCCCAACAGCGTGTTCTCAGTTCTGCGGGCAAGCACGCCCTCTTGCCTTGGCCCCGAGTGCAAAGTCCCGAGCGAGCACTCGACTCAGTGCAATGCACCCAGAAGGACGCTCTCGCTCGCCTTTCGAGGAGCGATTCCTAACAGCAGAAGCAGCAGAGGCACAAACTGCATGACGAGAAGGGACAACGTAGAACACGTCTCTGTCCTGGCACATTTTCGTGTGCGATACTTCCCTCCGGGTCTTCGGGCCTTGCGAAGCCCCGTGTACTGCGAGCGCTGCTACTCGCAGCTGAGAAGGACCGTGGAGCTAGCGGCGAATTCGGAGAGCTCTTCGCTGCACTGCGCCGCTCGCAAGCGGCTTCGTTCTTCGCCTTCTGCCGTCCGGCGAGAGCTGAACTCCAGCGGTCAGTTGCAGCTCTGCCCAACAGCGTGTTCTCAGTTCTGCGGGCAAGCACGCCCTCTTGCCTTGGCCCCGAGTGCAAAGTCCCGAGCGAGCACTCTACTCAGTGCAATGCACCCAGAAGGACGCTCTCGCTCGCCTTTCAAGGAGCGATTCCTAACAGCAGAAGCAGCAGAGGCACAAACTGGATGACGAGAAGGGACAACGTAGAACACGTCTCTGTCCTGGCACATTTTCGTGTGCGATACTTCCCTCCGGGTCTTCGGGCCTTGCGAAGCTCTGTGTACTGCGAGCGCTGCTACTCGCAGCTGAGAAGGACCGTGGAGCTGGCGGCGAATTCGGAGAGCTCTTCGCTGCACTGCGCCGCTCGCAAGCGGCTTTGTTCTTCGCCTTCTGCCGTCCGGCGAGAGCTGAACTCCAGCGGTCAGTTGCAGCTCTGCCCAACAGCGTGTTCTCAGTTCTGCGGGCAAGCACGCCCTCTTGCCTTGACCCCGAGTGCAAAGTCCCGAGCGAGCACTCGACTCAGTGCAATGCACCCAGAAGGACGCTCTCGCTCGCCTTTCGAGGAGCGATTCCTAACAGCAGAAGCAGCAGAGGCACAAACTGCATGACGAGAAGGGACAACGTAGAACACGTCTCTGTCCTGGCACATTTTCGTGTGCGAAACTTCCCTCCGGGTCTTCGGGCCTTGCGAAGCTCTGTGTACTGCGAGCGCTGCTACTCGCAGCTGAGGAGGACCGTGGAGCTAGCGGCGAATTCGGAGAGCTCTTCGCTGCACTGCGCCGCTCGCAAGCGGCTTCGTTCTTCGCCTTCTGCCGTCCGGCGAGAGCTGAACTCCAGCGGTCAGTTGCAGCTCTGCCCAACAGCGTGTTCTCAGTTCTGCGGGCAAGCACGCCCTCTTGCCTTGGCCCCGAGAGCAAAGTCCCGAGCGAGCACTCGACTCAGTGCAATGCACCCAGAAGGACGCTCTCGCTCGCCTTTCAAGGAGCGATTCCTAACAGCAGAAGCAGCAGAGGCACAAACTGCATGACGAGAAGGGACAACGTAGAACACGTCTCTGTCCTGGCACATTTTCGTGTGCGATACTTCCCTCCGGGTCTTCGGGCCTTGCGAAGCTCTGTGTACTGCGAGCGCTGCTACTCGCAGCTGAGGAGGACCGTGGAGCTGGCGGCGAATTCGGAGAGCTCTTCGCTGCACTGCGCCGCTCGCAAGCGGCTTCGTTCTTCGCCTTCTGCCGTCCGGCGAGAGCTGAACTCCAGCGGTCAGTTGCAGCTCTGCCCAACAGCGTGTTCTCAGTTCTGCGGGCAAGCACGCCCTCTTGCCTTGGCCCCGAGTGCAAAGTCCCGAGCGAGCACTCGACTCAGTGCAATGCACCCAGAAGGACGCTCTCGCTCGCCTTTCGAGGAGCGATTCCTAACAGCAGAAGCAGCAGAGGCACAAACTGCATGACGAGAAGGGACAACGTAGAACACGTCTCTGTCCTGGCACATTTTCGTGTGCGATACTTCCCTCCGGGTCTTCGGGCCTTGCGAAGCTCTGTGTACTGCGAGCGCTGCTACTCGCAGCTGAGGAGGACCGTGGAGCTGGCGGCGAATTCGGAGAGCTCTTCGCTGCACTGCGCCGCTCGCAAGCGGCTTCGTTCTTCGCCTTCTGCCGTCCGGCGAGAGCTGAACTCCAGCTGTCAGTTGCAGCTCTGCCCAACAGCGTGTTCTCAGTTCTGCGGGCAAGCACGCCCTCTTGCCTTGGCCCCGAGTGCAAAGTCCCGAGCGAGCACTCGACTCAGTGCAATGCACCCAGAAGGACGCTCTCGCTCGCCTTTCAAGGAGCGATTCCTAACAGCAGAAGCAGCAGAGGCACAAACTGCATGACGAGAAGGGACAACGTAGAATACGTCTCTGTCCTGGCACATTTCCGTGTGCCATACTTCCCTCCGGGTCTTCGGGCCTTGCGAAGCTCTGTGTACTGCGAGCGCTGCTACTCGCAGCTGAGAAGGACCGTGGAGCTGGCGGCGAATTCGGAGAGCTCTTCGCTGCACTGCGCCGCTCGCAAGCGGCTTCGTTCTTCGCCTTCTGCCGTCCGGCGAGAGCTGAACTCCAGCGGTCAGTTGCAGCTCCGCCCAACAGCGTGTTCTCAGTTCTGCGGGCAAGCACGCCCTCTTGCCTTGGCCCCGAGTGCAAAGTCCCGAGCGAGCACTCGACTCAGTGCAATGCACCCAGAAGGACGCTCTCGCTCGTCTTTCAAGGAGCGATTCCTAACAGCACAAGCAGCAGAGGCACAAACTGCATGACGAGAAGGGACAACGTAGAACACGTCTCTGTCCTGGCACATTTTCGTGTGCGATACTTCCCTCCGGGTCTTCGGGCTTTGCGAAGCTCTGTGTACTGCGAGCGCTGCTACTCGCAGCTGAGAAGGACCGTGGAGCTGGCGGCGAATTCGGAGAGCTCTTCGCTGCACTGCGCCGCTCGCAAGCGGCTTCGTTCTTCGCCTTCTGCCGTCCGGCGAGAGCTGAACTCCAGCGGTCAGTTGCAGCTCTGCCCAACAGCGTGTTCTCAGTTCTGCGGGCAAGCACGCCCTCTTGCCTTGACCCCGAGTGCAAAGTCCCGAGCGAGCACTCGACTCAGTGCAATGCACCCAGAAGGACGCTCTCGCTCGCCTTTCAAGGAGCGATTCCTAACAGCAGAAGCAGCAGAGGCACAAACTGCATGACGAGAAGGGACAACGTAGAACACGTCTCTGTCCTGGCACATTTTCGTGTGCGAAACTTCCCTCCGGGTCTTCGGGCCTTGCGAAGCTCTGTGTACTGCGAGCGCTGCTACTCGCAGCTGAGGAGGACCGTGGAGCTGGCGGCGAATTCGGAGAGCTCTTCGCTGCACTGCGCCGCTCGCAAGCGGCTTCGTTCTTCGCCTTCTGCCGTCCGGCGAGAGCTGAACTCCAGCGGTCAGTTGCAGCTCTGCCCAACAGCGTGTTCTCAGTTCTGCGGGCAAGCACGCCCTCTTGCCTTGGCCCCGAGAGCAAAGTCCCGAGCGAGCACTCGACTCAGTGCAATGCACCCAGAAGGACGCTCTCGCTCGCCTTTCAAGGAGCGATTCCTAACAGCAGAAGCAGCAGAGGCACAAACTGCATGACGAGAAGGGACAACGTAGAACACGTCTCTGTCCTGGCACATTTTCGTGTGCGATACTTCCCTCCGGGTCTTCGGGCCTTGCGAAGCTCTTTGTACTGCGAGCGCTGCTACTCGCAGCTGAGAAGGACCGTGGAGCTGGCGGCGAATTCGGAGAGCTCTTCGCTGCACTGCGCCGCTCGCCAGCGGCTTCGTTCTTCGCCTTCTGCCGTCCGGCGAGAGCTGAACTCCAGCGGTCAGTTGCAGCTCTGCACAACAGCGTGTTCTCAGTTCTGCGGGCAAGCACGCCCTCTTGCCTTGTCCCCGAGTGCAAAGTCCCGAGCGAGCACTCGACTCAGTGCAATGCACCCAGAAGGACGCTCTCGCTCGCCTTTCAAGGAGCAATTCCTAACAGCAGAAGCAGCAGAGGCACAAACTGCATGACGAGAAGGGACAACGTAGAACACGTCTCTGTCCTGGCACATTTTCGTGTGCGATGCTTCCCTCCGGCTCTTCGGGCCTTGCGAAGCTCTGTGTACTGCGAGCGCTGCTACTCGCAGCTGAGGAGGACCGTGGAGCTGGCGGCGAATTCGGAGAGCTCTTCGCTGCACTGCGCCGCTCGCAAGCGGCTTCGTTCTTCGCCTTCTGCCGTCCGGCGAGAGCTGAACTCCAGCGGTCAGTTGCAGCTCTGCCCAACAGCGTGTTCTCAGTTCTGCGGGCAAGCACGTCCTCTTGCCTTGGCCCCGAGAGCAAAGTCCCGAGCGAGCACTCGACTCAGTGCAATGCACCCAGAAGGACGCTCTCGCTCGTCTTTCAAGGAGCGATTCCTAACAGCAGAAGCAGCAGAGGCACAAACTGGATGGCGAGAAGGGACAACGTAGAACACGTCTCTGTCCTGGCACATTGTCGTGTGCGATATGTCCCTCCGGGTCTTCGGTCCTTGCGAAGCTCTATGTACTGCGAGCGCAGCTACTTGCAGCTGAGAATGACCGCGGAACTAGCAGCGAATTCGGAGAGCGCTAAGCACGAAGTCAAGAAGCGAGACGTGTCCCTGCAACGCGGTGCTAAGAGCAGCTTCCTGGCGGCGGGGGCGAGCCCCGGCCACAAGACATTCTCGTCCTGGCAACGGATCTCTGTGAAGGGCGTAGGCGAAAAGCTTTCGTTTTCCATTCGAACTGCGAGAGAGGCAGACTGTTACACGGAGCTCTGAGAACAAAGGTGCACGCCCTAGGCTGGCTTGGGCAGAAGAAGCGTTCTCGAGCTCTTGGCTGCCGGCACACTGCTGGGTATGTGGCGCCCCTGCAGCGGCTTCTGGCCGCCGGCAAGTGAAAGCGGAGCAAGGCGAGGGCGAGGGCGAGGGCGGTGAACGAAGCGGCTATGTGCCGTGCTTGTGTGCACCACGTTAGAGGCTACTAGGAGAGGAAGGTGGTTGACTCTCGCTTGCCTTCCCAAGTGCCCTTAGCAGTCGGAAGGAGCAAGCTGAAGCACTGCTGCTTGTGCTGCTCCTTGGTTCCCTTGCAGCCCGCTCTGAAAGCATTGGCGGTCACTTCTAGGCGCCGAGTTGCACACACACAGCACCACGCTAAGTGCCGCGGAGAAGGGAAATCCAGAGTGCAGCGAGGAGCTGGACGTGGCTTACGTTCAGTAAGGAAAAGGTGAACCTAAGCACTGCCTCTTCAATCTGGCCGCCTCTGCTCTGGTAGCAACTTTTGCAAGTCGGCAAAGGGAGCCGCGAGTATGTAGAACGGAGGGCAGCGAGACGCCGTGTGTTATGCGCCCTTTCAGGCCTCTGCCAGTAGGCTACTTTAAGAAGGCCTTCTACTTCCTCGCGTCCTTCTCGCTTCGCTCTAGCTGCATGGAGTACAGCACAGCGAAGGAGTGAAGACGGGCACTGCCCCAGCTTTTGCCCTGGCGTGCAACGGCTGTGTGCTGCTTTTCCAAGCAGCAAGAGCACTGAGAAGTGAAAGCGATTGTGAAGGAGCTCTTTGGCTGCTCGTGTGCTCTTCGCTGCACTGCGCCGCTCGCAAGCGGCTTCGTTCTTCGGCGTCTGCCGTCCGGAGAGAGCTGAACTGCAGCGGTCAGTTTCAGCTCTGCCCAACAGCGCGCTCTCAGTTCTGCGGACAAGCACGCCCTGTTGCCTTGGCTCCGAGTGCAAAGTCCCTAGCGAGCACTCACTCAGTGCAATGCACCCAGAAAGACGCTCTCGCTCGTCTTTCAAGGAGCGATTCCTAACAGCAGAAGCAGCAGAGGCACAAACTGGATGACGAGAAGGGACAATGTAGAACACGTCTCTGTCCTGGCACATTGTCGTGTGCGATATGTCCCTCCGGGTCTTCGGTCCTTGCGAAGCTCTATGTACTGCGAGCGCAGCTACTTGCAGCTGAGAAGGACCGCGGAGCTAGCAGCGAATTCGGAGAGCGCTAAGCACGAAGTCAAGAAGCGAGACGTGTCCCTGCAACGCGGTGCTAAGAGCAGCTTCCTGGCGGCGGGGGCGAGCCCCGGCCACAAGACATTCTCGTCCTGGCAACGGATCTCTGTGAAGGGCGTAGGCGAAAAGCTTTCGTTTTCCATTCGAACTGCGAGAGAGGCAGACTGTTACACGGAGCTCTGAGAACAAAGGTGCACGCCCTAGGCTGGCTTGGGCAGAAGAAGCGTTCTCGAGCTCTTGGCAGCCCGCACACTGCTGGGTATGTGGCGCCCCTGCAGCGGCATCTGGCCGCCGACAAGTGAAAGCGGAGCCAGGCGTAGGCGTGGGCGAGGGCGGTGAACGAAGCGGCTAAGTGCCGTGCTTGTGTGCACCACGTTAGAGGCTATTAGGAGAGGAAGGTAATTGACTCTCGCTTGCCTTCCCAAGTGCCCTTAGCAGTCGGAAGGAGCAAGCTGAAGCACTGCTGCTTGTGCTGCTCCTTGGTTCCCTTGCAGCCCTCTCTGAAAGCATTGGCGGTCACTTCTAGGCGCCGAGTTGCACACACACAGCACCACGCTAAGTGCCGCGGAGAAGGGAAATCCAGAGTGCAGCGAGGAGCTGGACGTGGCTTACGTGCAGTAAGGAGAATGTGAACCAAGGCACTGCCTCTTCAATCTGTCCGCCTCTGCTCTGGTAGCAACTTTTGCAAGTCGGCAAAGGGAGCCGCGAGTATGTAGAACGGAGGGCAGCTAGACGCCTAGTGTTACGCGCCCTTTCAGGGCTGCTGCCAGGGGGCTATTTAAGAGCGCCTTCTTCGTCCTCGCGTCCTTCTCGCTTCGCTCTAGCTGCATGTAGTACAGCACAGCGAAGGAGTGAAGACGGGCACTGCCCCAGCTTTTGCCCTGGCGTGCAACGGCTGTGTGCTGCTTTTCCAAGCAGCAAGAGCACTGAGAAGTGAAAGCGATTGTGAAGGAGCTCTTTGGCTGCTCGTGTGCTCTTCGCTGCACTGCGCCGCTCGCAAGCGGCTTCGTTCTTCGCCTTCTGCCGTCCGGCGAGAGCTGAACTCCAGCGGTCAGTTGCAGCTCTGCCCAACAGCGCGCTCTCAGTTCTGCGGACAAGCACGCCCTGTTGCCTTGGCTCCGTGTGCAAAGTCCCTAGCGAGCACTCACTCAGTGCAATGCACCCAGAAAGACGCTCTCGCTCGTCTTTCAAGGAGCGATTCCTAACAGCAGAAGCAGCAGAGGCACAAACTGGATGACGAGAAGGGACAATGTAGAACACGTCTCTGTCCTGGCACATTTTCGTGTGCGATACTTCCCTCCGGGTCTTCGGTCCTTGCGAAGCTCTATGTACTGCGAGCGCTGCTACTCGCAGCTGAGAAGGACCTTGGAGCTAGCGGCGAATTCGGAGAGCTCTTCGCTGCACTGCGCCGCTCGCAAGCGCCTTCGTTCTTCGCCTTCTGCCGTCCGGCGAGAGCTGAACTCCAGCGGTCAGTTGCAGCTCTGCCCAACAGCGTGTTCTCAGTTCTGCGGGCAAGCACGCCCTCTTGCCTTGACCCCGAGTGCAAAGTCCCGAGCGAGCACTCGACTCAGTGCAATGCACCCAGAAGGACGCTCTCGCTCGCCTTTCAAGGAGCGATTCCTAACAGCAGAAGCAGCAGAGGCACAAACTGCATGACGAGAAGGGACAACGTAGAACACGTCTCTGTCCTGGCACATTTTCGTGTGCGAAACTTCCCTCCGGGTCTTCGGGCCTTGCGAAGCTCTGTGTACTGCGAGCGCTGCTACTCGCAGCTGAGGAGGACCGTGGAGCTGGCGGCGAATTCGGAGAGCTCTTCGCTGCACTGCGCCGCTCGCAAGCGGCTTCGTTCTTCGCCTTCTGCCGTCCGGCGAGAGCTGAACTCCAGCGGTCAGTTGCAGCTCTGCCCAACAGCGTGTTCTCAGTTCTGCGGGCAAGCACGCCCTCTTGCCTTGGCCCCGAGAGCAAAGTCCCGAGCGAGCACTCGACTCAGTGCAATGCACCCAGAAGGACGCTCTCGCTCGCCTTTCAAGGAGCGATTCCTAACAGCAGAAGCAGCAGAGGCACAAACTGCATGACGAGAAGGGACAACGTAGAACACGTCTCTGTCCTGGCACATTTTCGTGTGCGATACTTCCCTCCGGGTCTTCGGGCCTTGCGAAGCTCTGTGTACTGCGAGCGCTGCTACTCGCAGCTGAGGAGGACCGTGGAGCTGGCGGCGAATTCGGAGAGCTCTTCGCTGCACTGCACCGCTCGCAAGCGGCTTCGTTCTTCGCCTTCTGCCGTCCGGCGAGAGCTGAACTCCAGCTGTCAGTTGCAGCTCTGCCCAACAGCGTGTTCTCAGTTCTGCGGGCAAGCACGCCCTCTTGCCTTGGCCCCGAGAGCAAAGTCCCGAGCGAGCACTCGACTCAGTGCAATGCACCCAGAAGGACGCTCTCGCTCGCCTTTCAAGGAGCGATTCCTAACAGCAGAAGCAGCAGAGGCACAAACTGCATGACGAGAAGGGACAACGTAGAACACGTCTCTGTCCTGGCACATTTTCGTGTGCGAAACTTCCCTCCGGGTCTTCGGGCCTTGCGAAGCTCTGTGTACTGCGAGCGCTGCTACTCGCAGCTGAGGAGGACCGTGGAGCTGGCGGCGAATTCGGAGAGCTCTTCGCTGCACTGCGCCGCTCGCAAGCGGCTTCGTTCTTCGCCTTCTGCCGTCCGGCGGGAGCTGAACTCCAGCGGTCAGCTGCAGCTCTGCCCAACAGCGTGTTCTCAGTTCTGCGGGCAAGCACGCCCTCTTGCCTTGGCCCCGAGAGCAAAGTCCCGAGCGAGCACTCGTCTCAGTGCAATGCACCCAGAAGGACGCTCTCGCTCGCCTTTCAAGGAGCGATTCCTAACAGCAGAAGCAGCAGAGGCACAAACTGCATGACGAGAAGGGACAACGTAGAACACGTCTCTGTCCTGGCACATTTTCGTGTGCGATACTTCCCTCCGGGTCTTCGGGCCTTGCGAAGCTCTGTGTACTGCGAGCGCTGCTACTCGCAGCTGAGAAGGACCGTGGAGCTGGCGGCGAATTCGGAGAGCTCTTCGCTGCACTGCGCCGCTCGCAAGCGGCTTCGTTCTTCGCCTTCTGCCGTCCGGCGAGAGCTGAACTCCAGCTGTCAGTTGCAGCTCTGCCCAACAGCGTGTTCTCAGTTCTGCGGGCAAGCACGCCCTCTTGCCTCGGCTCCGAGTGCAAAGTCCCGAGCGAGCACTCGACTCAGTGCAATGCACCCAGAAGGACGCTCTCGCTCGCCTTTCGAGGAGCGATTCCTAACAGCAGAAGCAGCAGAGGCACAAACTGCATGACGAGAAGGGACAACGTAGAACACGTCTCTGTCCTGGCACATTTTCGTGTGCGAAACTTCCCTCCGGGTCTTCGGGCCTTGCGAAGCTCTGTGTACTGCGAGCGCTGCTACTCGCAGCTGAGGAGGACCGTGGAGCTGGCGGCGAATTCGGAGAGCTCTTCGCTGCACTGCGCCGCTCGCAAGCGGCTTCGTTCTTCGCCTTCTGCCGTCCGGCGAGAGCTGAACTCCAGCTGTCAGTTGCAGCTCTGCCCAACAGCGTGTTCTCAGTTCTGCGGGCAAGCACGCCCTCTTGCCTTGGCCCCGAGTGCAAAGTCCCGAGCGAGCACTCGACTCAGTGCAATGCACCCAGAAGGACGCTCTCGCTCGCCTTTCAAGGAGCGATTCCTAACAGCAGAAGCAGCAGAGGCACAAACTGCATGACGAGAAGGGACAACGTAGAATACGTCTCTGTCCTGGCACATTTCCGTGTGCCATACTTCCCTCCGGGTCTTCGGGCCTTGCGAAGCTCTGTGTACTGCGAGCGCTGCTACTCGCAGCTGAGAAGGACCGTGGAGCTGGCGGCGAATTCGGAGAGCTCTTCGCTGCACTGCGCCGCTCGCAAGCGGCTTCGTTCTTCGCCTTCTGCCGTCCGGCGAGAGCTGAACTCCAGCGGTCAGTTGCAGCTCCGCCCAACAGCGTGTTCTCAGTTCTGCGGGCAAGCACGCCCTCTTGCCTTGGCCCCGAGTGCAAAGTCCCGAGCGAGCACTCGACTCAGTGCAATGCACCCAGAAGGACGCTCTCGCTCGTCTTTCAAGGAGCGATTCCTAACAGCAGAAGCAGCAGAGGCACAAACTGCATGACGAGAAGGGACAACGTAGAACACGTCTCTGTCCTGGCACATTTTCGTGTGCGATACTTCCCTCCGGGTCTTCGGGCTTTGCGAAGCTCTGTGTACTGCGAGCGCTGCTACTCGCAGCTGAGAAGGACCGTGGAGCTGGCGGCGAATTCGGAGAGCTCTTCGCTGCACTGCGCCGCTCGCAAGCGGCTTCGTTCTTCGCCTTCTGCCGTCCGGCGAGAGCTGAACTCCAGCGGTCAGTTGCAGCTCTGCCCAACAGCGTGTTCTCAGTTCTGCGGGCAAGCACGCCCTCTTGCCTTGACCCCGAGTGCAAAGTCCCGAGCGAGCACTCGACTCAGTGCAATGCACCCAGAAGGACGCTCTCGCTCGCCTTTCAAGGAGCGATTCCTAACAGCAGAAGCAGCAGAGGCACAAACTGCATGACGAGAAGGGACAACGTAGAACACGTCTCTGTCCTGGCACATTTTCGTGTGCGAAACTTCCCTCCGGGTCTTCGGGCCTTGCGAAGCTCTGTGTACTGCGAGCGCTGCTACTCGCAGCTGAGGAGGACCGTGGAGCTGGCGGCGAATTCGGAGAGCTCTTCGCTGCACTGCGCCGCTCGCAAGCGGCTTCGTTCTTCGCCTTCTGCCGTCCGGCGGGAGCTGAACTCCAGCGGTCAGCTGCAGCTCTGCCCAACAGCGTGTTCTCAGTTCTGCGGGCAAGCACGCCCTCTTGCCTTGGCCCCGAGAGCAAAGTCCCGAGCGAGCACTCGTCTCAGTGCAATGCACCCAGAAGGACGCTCTCGCTCGCCTTTCAAGGAGCGATTCCTAACAGCAGAAGCAGCAGAGGCACAAACTGCATGACGAGAAGGGACAACGTAGAACACGTCTCTGTCCTGGCACATTTTCGTGTGCGATACTTCCCTCCGGGTCTTCGGGCCTTGCGAAGCTCTGTGTACTGCGAGCGCTGCTACTCGCAGCTGAGAAGGACCGTGGAGCTGGCGGCGAATTCGGAGAGCTCTTCGCTGCACTGCGCCGCTCGCAAGCGGCTTCGTTCTTCGCCTTCTGCCGTCCGGCGAGAGCTGAACTCCAGCTGTCAGTTGCAGCTCTGCCCAACAGCGTGTTCTCAGTTCTGCGGGCAAGCACGCCCTCTTGCCTCGGCTCCGAGTGCAAAGTCCCGAGCGAGCACTCGACTCAGTGCAATGCACCCAGAAGGACGCTCTCGCTCGCCTTTCAAGGAGCGATTCCTAACAGCAGAAGCAGCAGAGGCACAAACTGCATGACGAGAAGGGACAACGTAGAACACGTCTCTGTCCTGGCACATTTTCGTGTGCGAAACTTCCCTCCGGGTCTTCGGGCCTTGCGAAGCTCTGTGTACTGCGAGCGCTGCTACTCGCAGCTGAGGAGGACCGTGGAGCTGGCGGCGAATTCGGAGAGCTCTTCGCTGCACTGCGCCGCTCGCAAGCGGCTTCGTTCTTCGCCTTCTGCCGTCCGGCGAGAGCTGAACTCCAGCGGTCAGTTGCAGCTCTGCCCAACAGCGTGTTCTCAGTTCTGCGGGCAAGCACGCCCTCTTGCCTTGGCCCCGAGTGCAAAGTCCCGAGCGAGCACTCGACTCAGTGCAATGCACCCAGAAGGACGCTCTCGCTCGTCTTTCAAGGAGCGATTCCTAACAGCAGAAGCAGCAGAGGCACAAACTGCATGACGAGAAGGGACAACGTAGAACACGTCTCTGTCCTGGCACATTTTCGTGTGCGATACTTCCCTCCGGGTCTTCGGGCTTTGCGAAGCTCTGTGTACTGCGAGCGCTGCTACTCGCAGCTGAGAAGGACCGTGGAGCTGGCGGCGAATTCGGAGAGCTCTTCGCTGCACTGCGCCGCTCGCAAGCGGCTTCGTTCTTCGCCTTCTGCCGTCCGGCGAGAGCTGAACTCCAGCGGTCAGTTGCAGCTCTGCCCAACAGCGTGTTCTCAGTTCTGCGGGCAAGCACGCCCTCTTGCCTTGACCCCGAGTGCAAAGTCCCGAGCGAGCACTCGACTCAGTGCAATGCACCCAGAAGGACGCTCTCGCTCGCCTTTCAAGGAGCGATTCCTAACAGCAGAAGCAGCAGAGGCACAAACTGCATGACGAGAAGGGACAACGTAGAACACGTCTCTGTCCTGGCACATTTTCGTGTGCGAAACTTCCCTCCGGGTCTTCGGGCCTTGCGAAGCTCTGTGTACTGCGAGCGCTGCTACTCGCAGCTGAGGAGGACCGTGGAGCTGGCGGCGAATTCGGAGAGCTCTTCGCTGCACTGCGCCGCTCGCAAGCGGCTTCGTTCTTCGCCTTCTGCCGTCCGGCGAGAGCTGAACTCCAGCGGTCAGTTGCAGCTCTGCCCAACAGCGTGTTCTCAGTTCTGCGGGCAAGCACGCCCTCTTGCCTTGGCCCCGAGAGCAAAGTCCCGAGCGAGCACTCGACTCAGTGCAATGCACCCAGAAGGACGCTCTCGCTCGCCTTTCAAGGAGCGATTCCTAACAGCAGAAGCAGCAGAGGCACAAACTGCATGACGAGAAGGGACAACGTAGAACACGTCTCTGTCCTGGCACATTTTCGTGTGCGAAACTTCCCTCCGGGTCTTCGGGCCTTGCGAAGCTCTGTGTACTGCGAGCGCTGCTACTCGCAGCTGAGGAGGACCGTGGAGCTGGCGGCGAATTCGGAGAGCTCTTCGCTGCACTGCGCCGCTCGCAAGCGGCTTCGTTCTTCGCCTTCTGCCGTCCGGCGGGAGCTGAACTCCAGCGGTCAGCTGCAGCTCTGCCCAACAGCGTGTTCTCAGTTCTGCGGGCAAGCACGCCCTCTTGCCTTGGCCCCGAGAGCAAAGTCCCGAGCGAGCACTCGTCTCAGTGCAATGCACCCAGAAGGACGCTCTCGCTCGCCTTTCAAGGAGCGATTCCTAACAGCAGAAGCAGCAGAGGCACAAACTGCATGACGAGAAGGGACAACGTAGAACACGTCTCTGTCCTGGCACATTTTCGTGTGCGATACTTCCCTCCGGGTCTTCGGGCCTTGCGAAGCTCTGTGTACTGCGAGCGCTGCTACTCGCAGCTGAGAAGGACCGTGGAGCTGGCGGCGAATTCGGAGAGCTCTTCGCTGCACTGCGCCGCTCGCAAGCGGCTTCGTTCTTCGCCTTCTGCCGTCCGGCGAGAGCTGAACTCCAGCTGTCAGTTGCAGCTCTGCCCAACAGCGTGTTCTCAGTTCTGCGGGCAAGCACGCCCTCTTGCCTCGGCTCCGAGTGCAAAGTCCCGAGCGAGCACTCGACTCAGTGCAATGCACCCAGAAGGACGCTCTCGCTCGCCTTTCAAGGAGCGATTCCTAACAGCAGAAGCAGCAGAGGCACAAACTGCATGACGAGAAGGGACAACGTAGAACACGTCTCTGTCCTGGCACATTTTCGTGTGCGAAACTTCCCTCCGGGTCTTCGGGCCTTGCGAAGCTCTGTGTACTGCGAGCGCTGCTACTCGCAGCTGAGGAGGACCGTGGAGCTGGCGGCGAATTCGGAGAGCTCTTCGCTGCACTGCGCCGCTCGCAAGCGGCTTCGTTCTTCGCCTTCTGCCGTCCGGCGAGAGCTGAACTCCAGCTGTCAGTTGCAGCTCTGCCCAACAGCGTGTTCTCAGTTCTGCGGGCAAGCACGCCCTCTTGCCTTGGCCCCGAGTGCAAAGTCCCGAGCGAGCACTCGACTCAGTGCAATGCACCCAGAAGGACGCTCTCGCTCGCCTTTCAAGGAGCGATTCCTAACAGCAGAAGCAGCAGAGGCACAAACTGCATGACGAGAAGGGACAACGTAGAATACGTCTCTGTCCTGGCACATTTCCGTGTGCCATGCTTCCCTCCGGGTCTTCGGGCCTTGCGAAGCTCTGTGTACTGCGAGCGCTGCTACTCGCAGCTGAGAAGGACCGTGGAGCTGGCGGCGAATTCGGAGAGCTCTTCGCTGCACTGCGCCGCTCGCAAGCGGCTTCGTTCTTCGCCTTCTGCCGTCCGGCGAGAGCTGAACTCCAGCGGTCAGTTGCAGCTCCGCCCAACAGCGTGTTCTCAGTTCTGCGGGCAAGCACGCCCTCTTGCCTTGGCCCCGAGTGCAAAGTCCCGAGCGAGCACTCGACTCAGTGCAATGCACCCAGAA
Organism: Sturnus vulgaris; assembly: GCF_052056855.1. Classification (NCBI taxonomy): domain Eukaryota; kingdom Metazoa; phylum Chordata; class Aves; order Passeriformes; family Sturnidae; genus Sturnus; species Sturnus vulgaris. The sequence continues at coordinate 102,173 of NW_028276531.1, forward strand.
GGACGCTCTCGCTCGTCTTTCAAGGAGCGATTCCTAACAGCAGAAGCAGCAGAGGCACAAACTGCATGACGAGAAGGGACAACGTAGAACACGTCTCTGTCCTGGCACATTTTCGTGTGCGATACTTCCCTCCGGGTCTTCGGGCTTTGCGAAGCTCTGTGTACTGCGAGCGCTGCTACTCGCAGCTGAGAAGGACCGTGGAGCTGGCGGCGAATTCGGAGAGCTCTTCGCTGCACTGCGCCGCTCGCAAGCGGCTTCGTTCTTCGCCTTCTGCCGTCCGGCGAGAGCTGAACTCCAGCGGTCAGTTGCAGCTCTGCCCAACAGCGTGTTCTCAGTTCTGCGGGCAAGCACGCCCTCTTGCCTTGACCCCGAGTGCAAAGTCCCGAGCGAGCACTCGACTCAGTGCAATGCACCCAGAAGGACGCTCTCGCTCGCCTTTCAAGGAGCGATTCCTAACAGCAGAAGCAGCAGAGGCACAAACTGCATGACGAGAAGGGACAACGTAGAACACGTCTCTGTCCTGGCACATTTTCGTGTGCGAAACTTCCCTCCGGGTCTTCGGGCCTTGCGAAGCTCTGTGTACTGCGAGCGCTGCTACTCGCAGCTGAGGAGGACCGTGGAGCTGGCGGCGAATTCGGAGAGCTCTTCGCTGCACTGCGCCGCTCGCAAGCGGCTTCGTTCTTCGCCTTCTGCCGTCCGGCGGGAGCTGAACTCCAGCGGTCAGCTGCAGCTCTGCCCAACAGCGTGTTCTCAGTTCTGCGGGCAAGCACGCCCTCTTGCCTTGGCCCCGAGAGCAAAGTCCCGAGCGAGCACTCGTCTCAGTGCAATGCACCCAGAAGGACGCTCTCGCTCGCCTTTCAAGGAGCGATTCCTAACAGCAGAAGCAGCAGAGGCACAAACTGCATGACGAGAAGGGACAACGTAGAACACGTCTCTGTCCTGGCACATTTTCGTGTGCGATACTTCCCTCCGGGTCTTCGGGCCTTGCGAAGCTCTGTGTACTGCGAGCGCTGCTACTCGCAGCTGAGAAGGACCGTGGAGCTGGCGGCGAATTCGGAGAGCTCTTCGCTGCACTGCGCCGCTCGCAAGCGGCTTCGTTCTTCGCCTTCTGCCGTCCGGCGAGAGCTGAACTCCAGCTGTCAGTTGCAGCTCTGCCCAACAGCGTGTTCTCAGTTCTGCGGGCAAGCACGCCCTCTTGCCTCGGCTCCGAGTGCAAAGTCCCGAGCGAGCACTCGACTCAGTGCAATGCACCCAGAAGGACGCTCTCGCTCGCCTTTCAAGGAGCGATTCCTAACAGCAGAAGCAGCAGAGGCACAAACTGCATGACGAGAAGGGACAACGTAGAACACGTCTCTGTCCTGGCACATTTTCGTGTGCGAAACTTCCCTCCGGGTCTTCGGGCCTTGCGAAGCTCTGTGTACTGCGAGCGCTGCTACTCGCAGCTGAGGAGGACCGTGGAGCTGGCGGCGAATTCGGAGAGCTCTTCGCTGCACTGCGCCGCTCGCAAGCGGCTTCGTTCTTCGCCTTCTGCCGTCCGGCGAGAGCTGAACTCCAGCGGTCAGTTGCAGCTCTGCCCAACAGCGTGTTCTCAGTTCTGCGGGCAAGCACGCCCTCTTGCCTTGGCCCCGAGTGCAAAGTCCCGAGCGAGCACTCGACTCAGTGCAATGCACCCAGAAGGACGCTCTCGCTCGTCTTTCAAGGAGCGATTCCTAACAGCAGAAGCAGCAGAGGCACAAACTGCATGACGAGAAGGGACAACGTAGAACACGTCTCTGTCCTGGCACATTTTCGTGTGCGATACTTCCCTCCGGGTCTTCGGGCTTTGCGAAGCTCTGTGTACTGCGAGCGCTGCTACTCGCAGCTGAGAAGGACCGTGGAGCTGGCGGCGAATTCGGAGAGCTCTTCGCTGCACTGCGCCGCTCGCAAGCGGCTTCGTTCTTCGCCTTCTGCCGTCCGGCGAGAGCTGAACTCCAGCGGTCAGTTGCAGCTCTGCCCAACAGCGTGTTCTCAGTTCTGCGGGCAAGCACGCCCTCTTGCCTTGACCCCGAGTGCAAAGTCCCGAGCGAGCACTCGACTCAGTGCAATGCACCCAGAAGGACGCTCTCGCTCGCCTTTCAAGGAGCGATTCCTAACAGCAGAAGCAGCAGAGGCACAAACTGCATGACGAGAAGGGACAACGTAGAACACGTCTCTGTCCTGGCACATTTTCGTGTGCGAAACTTCCCTCCGGGTCTTCGGGCCTTGCGAAGCTCTGTGTACTGCGAGCGCTGCTACTCGCAGCTGAGGAGGACCGTGGAGCTGGCGGCGAATTCGGAGAGCTCTTCGCTGCACTGCGCCGCTCGCAAGCGGCTTCGTTCTTCGCCTTCTGCCGTCCGGCGAGAGCTGAACTCCAGCGGTCAGTTGCAGCTCTGCCCAACAGCGTGTTCTCAGTTCTGCGGGCAAGCACGCCCTCTTGCCTTGGCCCCGAGAGCAAAGTCCCGAGCGAGCACTCGACTCAGTGCAATGCACCCAGAAGGACGCTCTCGCTCGCCTTTCAAGGAGCGATTCCTAACAGCAGAAGCAGCAGAGGCACAAACTGCATGACGAGAAGGGACAACGTAGAACACGTCTCTGTCCTGGCACATTTTCGTGTGCGATACTTCCCTCCGGGTCTTCGGGCCTTGCGAAGCTCTTTGTACTGCGAGCGCTGCTACTCGCAGCTGAGAAGGACCGTGGAGCTGGCGGCGAATTCGGAGAGCTCTTCGCTGCACTGCGCCGCTCGCAAGCGGCTTCGTTCTTCGCCTTCTGCCGTCCGGCGAGAGCTGAACTCCAGCTGTCAGTTGCAGCTCTGCCCAACAGCGTGTTCTCAGTTCTGCGGGCAAGCACGCCCTCTTGCCTTGGCCCCGAGAGCAAAGTCCCGAGCGAGCACTCGACTCAGTGCAATGCACCCAGAAGGACGCTCTCGCTCGCCTTTCAAGGAGCGATTCCTAACAGCAGAAGCAGCAGAGGCACAAACTGCATGACGAGAAGGGACAACGTAGAACACGTCTCTGTCCTGGCACATTTTCGTGTGCGATACTTCCCTCCGGGTCTTCGGGCCTTGCGAAGCTCTGTGTACTGCGAGCGTTGCTACTCGCAGCTGAGGAGGACCGTGGAGCTGGCGGCGAATTCGGAGAGCTCTTCGCTGCACTGCGCCGCTCGCAAGCGGCTTCGTTCTTCGCCTTCTGCCGTCCGGCGAGAGCTGAACTCCAGCGGTCAGTTGCAGCTCTGCCCAACAGCGTGTTCTCAGTTCTGCGGGCAAGCACGCCCTCTTGCCTTGTCCCCGAGTGCAAAGTCCCGAGCGAGCACTCGACTCAGTGCAATGCACCCAGAAGGACGCTCTCGCTCGCCTTTCAAGGAGCGATTCCTAACAGCAGAAGCAGCAGAGGCACAAACTGCATGACGAGAAGGGACAACGTAGAATACGTCTCTGTCCTGGCACATTTCCGTGTGCCATGCTTCCCTCCGGGTCTTCGGGCCTTGCGAAGCTCTGTGTACTGCGAGCGCTGCTACTCGCAGCTGAGAAGGACCGTGGAGCTGGCGGCGAATTCGGAGAGCTCTTCGCTGCACTGCGCCGCTCGCAAGCGGCTTCGTTCTTCGCCTTCTGCCGTCCGGCGAGAGCTGAACTCCAGCGGTCAGTTGCAGCTCCGCCCAACAGCGTGTTCTCAGTTCTGCGGGCAAGCACGCCCTCTTGCCTTGGCCCCGAGTGCAAAGTCCCGAGCGAGCACTCGACTCAGTGCAATGCACCCAGAAGGACGCTCTCGCTCGTCTTTCAAGGAGCGATTCCTAACAGCAGAAGCAGCAGAGGCACAAACTGCATGACGAGAAGGGACAACGTAGAACACGTCTCTGTCCTGGCACATTTTCGTGTGCGATACTTCCCTCCGGGTCTTCGGGCTTTGCGAAGCTCTGTGTACTGCGAGCGCTGCTACTCGCAGCTGAGAAGGACCGTGGAGCTGGCGGCGAATTCGGAGAGCTCTTCGCTGCACTGCGCCGCTCGCAAGCGGCTTCGTTCTTCGCCTTCTGCCGTCCGGCGAGAGCTGAACTCCAGCGGTCAGTTGCAGCTCTGCCCAACAGCGTGTTCTCAGTTCTGCGGGCAAGCACGCCCTCTTGCCTTGACCCCGAGTGCAAAGTCCCGAGCGAGCACTCGACTCAGTGCAATGCACCCAGAAGGACGCTCTCGCTCGCCTTTCAAGGAGCGATTCCTAACAGCAGAAGCAGCAGAGGCACAAACTGCATGACGAGAAGGGACAACGTAGAACACGTCTCTGTCCTGGCACATTTTCGTGTGCGAAACTTCCCTCCGGGTCTTCGGGCCTTGCGAAGCTCTGTGTACTGCGAGCGCTGCTACTCGCAGCTGAGGAGGACCGTGGAGCTGGCGGCGAATTCGGAGAGCTCTTCGCTGCACTGCGCCGCTCGCAAGCGGCTTCGTTCTTCGCCTTCTGCCGTCCGGCGGGAGCTGAACTCCAGCGGTCAGCTGCAGCTCTGCCCAACAGCGTGTTCTCAGTTCTGCGGGCAAGCACGCCCTCTTGCCTTGGCCCCGAGAGCAAAGTCCCGAGCGAGCACTCGACTCAGTGCAATGCACCCAGAAGGACGCTCTCGCTCGCCTTTCAAGGAGCGATTCCTAACAGCAGAAGCAGCAGAGGCACAAACTGCATGACGAGAAGGGACAACGTAGAACACGTCTCTGTCCTGGCACATTTTCGTGTGCGATACTTCCCTCCGGGTCTTCGGGCCTTGCGAAGCTCTGTGTACTGCGAGCGCTGCTACTCGCAGCTGAGAAGGACCGTGGAGCTGGCGGCGAATTCGGAGAGCTCTTCGCTGCACTGCGCCGCTCGCAAGCGGCTTCGTTCTTCGCCTTCTGCCGTCCGGCGAGAGCTGAACTCCAGCTGTCAGTTGCAGCTCTGCCCAACAGCGTGTTCTCAGTTCTGCGGGCAAGCACGCCCTCTTGCCTCGGCTCCGAGTGCAAAGTCCCGAGCGAGCACTCGACTCAGTGCAATGCACCCAGAAGGACGCTCTCGCTCGCCTTTCAAGGAGCGATTCCTAACAGCAGAAGCAGCAGAGGCACAAACTGCATGACGAGAAGGGACAACGTAGAACACGTCTCTGTCCTGGCACATTTTCGTGTGCGAAACTTCCCTCCGGGTCTTCGGGCCTTGCGAAGCTCTGTGTACTGCGAGCGCTGCTACTCGCAGCTGAGGAGGACCGTGGAGCTGGCGGCGAATTCGGAGAGCTCTTCGCTGCACTGCGCCGCTCGCAAGCGGCTTCGTTCTTCGCCTTCTGCCGTCCGGCGAGAGCTGAACTCCAGCGGTCAGTTGCAGCTCTGCCCAACAGCGTGTTCTCAGTTCTGCGGGCAAGCACGCCCTCTTGCCTTGGCCCCGAGTGCAAAGTCCCGAGCGAGCACTCGACTCAGTGCAATGCACCCAGAAGGACGCTCTCGCTCGTCTTTCAAGGAGCGATTCCTAACAGCAGAAGCAGCAGAGGCACAAACTGCATGACGAGAAGGGACAACGTAGAACACGTCTCTGTCCTGGCACATTTTCGTGTGCGATACTTCCCTCCGGGTCTTCGGGCTTTGCGAAGCTCTGTGTACTGCGAGCGCTGCTACTCGCAGCTGAGAAGGACCGTGGAGCTGGCGGCGAATTCGGAGAGCTCTTCGCTGCACTGCGCCGCTCGCAAGCGGCTTCGTTCTTCGCCTTCTGCCGTCCGGCGAGAGCTGAACTCCAGCGGTCAGTTGCAGCTCTGCCCAACAGCGTGTTCTCAGTTCTGCGGGCAAGCACGCCCTCTTGCCTTGACCCCGAGTGCAAAGTCCCGAGCGAGCACTCGACTCAGTGCAATGCACCCAGAAGGACGCTCTCGCTCGCCTTTCAAGGAGCGATTCCTAACAGCAGAAGCAGCAGAGGCACAAACTGCATGACGAGAAGGGACAACGTAGAACACGTCTCTGTCCTGGCACATTTTCGTGTGCGAAACTTCCCTCCGGGTCTTCGGGCCTTGCGAAGCTCTGTGTACTGCGAGCGCTGCTACTCGCAGCTGAGGAGGACCGTGGAGCTGGCGGCGAATTCGGAGAGCTCTTCGCTGCACTGCGCCGCTCGCAAGCGGCTTCGTTCTTCGCCTTCTGCCGTCCGGCGAGAGCTGAACTCCAGCGGTCAGTTGCAGCTCTGCCCAACAGCGTGTTCTCAGTTCTGCGGGCAAGCACGCCCTCTTGCCTTGGCCCCGAGAGCAAAGTCCCGAGCGAGCACTCGACTCAGTGCAATGCACCCAGAAGGACGCTCTCGCTCGCCTTTCAAGGAGCGATTCCTAACAGCAGAAGCAGCAGAGGCACAAACTGCATGACGAGAAGGGACAACGTAGAACACGTCTCTGTCCTGGCACATTTTCGTGTGCGATACTTCCCTCCGGGTCTTCGGGCCTTGCGAAGCTCTTTGTACTGCGAGCGCTGCTACTCGCAGCTGAGAAGGACCGTGGAGCTGGCGGCGAATTCGGAGAGCTCTTCGCTGCACTGCGCCGCTCGCAAGCGGCTTCGTTCTTCGCCTTCTGCCGTCCGGCGAGAGCTGAACTCCAGCTGTCAGTTGCAGCTCTGCCCAACAGCGTGTTCTCAGTTCTGCGGGCAAGCACGCCCTCTTGCCTTGGCCCCGAGAGCAAAGTCCCGAGCGAGCACTCGACTCAGTGCAATGCACCCAGAAGGACGCTCTCGCTCGCCTTTCAAGGAGCGATTCCTAACAGCAGAAGCAGCAGAGGCACAAACTGCATGACGAGAAGGGACAACGTAGAACACGTCTCTGTCCTGGCACATTTTCGTGTGCGATACTTCCCTCCGGGTCTTCGGGCCTTGCGAAGCTCTGTGTACTGCGAGCGCTGCTACTCGCAGCTGAGGAGGACCGTGGAGCTGGCGGCGAATTCGGAGAGCTCTTCGCTGCACTGCGCCGCTCGCAAGCGGCTTCGTTCTTCGCCTTCTGCCGTCCGGCGAGAGCTGAACTCCAGCGGTCAGTTGCAGCTCTGCCCAACAGCGTGTTCTCAGTTCTGCGGGCAAGCACGCCCTCTTGCCTTGTCCCCGAGTGCAAAGTCCCGAGCGAGCACTCGACTCAGTGCAATGCACCCAGAAGGACGCTCTCGCTCGCCTTTCAAGGAGCAATTCCTAACAGCAGAAGCAGCAGAGGCACAAACTGGATGACGAGAAGGGACAACGTAGAACACGTCTCTGTCCTGGCACATTTTCGTGTGCGATGCTTCCCTCCGGGTCTTCGGGCCTTGCGAAGCTCTGTGTACTGCGAGCGCTGCTACTCGCAGCTGAGGAGGACCGTGGAGCTGGCGGCGAATTCGGAGAGCTCTTCGCTGCACTGCGCCGCTCGCAAGCGGCTTCGTTCTTCGCCTTCTGCCGTCCGGCGAGAGCTGAACTCCAGCGGTCAGTTGCAGCTCTGCCCAACAGCGTGTTCTCAGTTCTGCGGGCAAGCACGTCCTCTTGCCTTGGCCCCGAGAGCAAAGTCCCGAGCGAGCACTCGACTCAGTGCAATGCACCCAGAAGGACGCTCTCGCTCGTCTTTCAAGGAGCGATTCCTAACAGCAGAAGCAGCAGAGGCACAAACTGGATGGCGAGAAGGGACAACGTAGAACACGTCTCTGTCCTGGCACATTGTCGTATGCGATATGTCCCTCCGGGTCTTCGGTCCTTGCGAAGCTCTATGTACTGCGAGCGCAGCTACTTGCAGCTGAGAATGACCGCGGAGCTAGCAGCGAATTCGGAGAGCGCTAAGCACGAAGTCAAGAAGCGAGACGTGTCCCTGCAACGCGGTGCTAAGAGCAGCTTCCTGGCGGCGGGGGCGAGCCCCGGCCACAAGACATTCTCGTCCTGGCAACGGATCTCTGTGAAGGGCGTAGGCGAAAAGCTTTCGTTTTCCATTCGAACTGCGAGAGAGGCAGACTGTTACACGGAGCTCTGAGAACAAAGGTGCACGCCCTAGGCTGGCTTGGGCAGAAGAAGCGTTCTCGAGCTCTTGGCTGCCGGCACACTGCTGGGTATGTGGCGCCCCTGCAGCGGCTTCTGGCCGCCGGCAAGTGAAAGCGGAGCAAGGCGAGGGCGAGGGCGAGGGCGGTGAACGAAGCGGCTATGTGCTGTGCTTGTGTGCACCACGTTAGAGGCTACTAGGAGAGGAAGGTGGTTGACTCTCGCTTGCCTTCCCAAGTGCCCTTAGCAGTCGGAAGGAGCAAGCTGAAGCACTGCTGCTTGTGCTGCTCCTTGGTTCCCTTGCAGCCCGCTCTGAAAGCATTGGCGGTCACTTCTAGGCGCCGAGTTGCACACACACAGCACCACGCTAAGTGCCGCGGAGAAGGGAAATCCAGAGTGCAGCGAGGAGCTGGACGTGGCTTACGTTCAGTAAGGAAAAGGTGAACCTAAGCACTGCCTCTTCAATCTGGCCGCCTCTGCTCTGGTAGCAACTTTTGCAAGTCGGCAAAGGGAGCCGCGAGTATGTAGAACGGAGGGCAGCGAGACGCCGTGTGTTATGCGCCCTTTCAGGCCTCTGCCAGTAGGCTACTTTAAGAAGGCCTTCTACTTCCTCGCGTCCTTCTCGCTTCGCTCTAGCTGCATGGAGTACAGCACAGCGAAGGAGTGAAGACGGGCACTGCCCCAGCTTTTGCCCTGGCGTGCAACGGCTGTGTGCTGCTTTTCCAAGCAGCAAGAGCACTGAGAAGTGAAAGCGATTGTGAAGGAGCTCTTTGGCTGCTCGTGTGCTCTTCGCTGCACTGCGCCGCTCGCAAGCGGCTTCGTTCTTCGGCGTCTGCTGTCCGGAGAGAGCTGAACTGCAGCGGTCAGTTTCAGCTCTGCCCAACAGCGCGCTCTCAGTTCTGCGGACAAGCACGCCCTGTTGCCTTGGCTCCGAGTGCAAAGTCCCTAGCGAGCACTCACTCAGTGCAATGCACCCAGAAAGACGCTCTCGCTCGTCTTTCAAGGAGCGATTCCTAACAGCAGAAGCAGCAGAGGCACAAACTGGATGACGAGAAGGGACAATGTAGAACACGTCTCTGTCCTGGCACATTGTCGTGTGCGATACGTCCCTCCGGGTCTTCGGTCCTTGCGAAGCTCTATGTACTGCGAGCGCTGCTACTTGCAGCTGAGAAGGACCGCGGAACTAGCAGCGAATTCGGAGAGCGCTAAGCACGAAGTCAAGAAGCGAGACGTGTCCCTGCAACGCGGTGCTAATAGCAGCTTCCTCGCGGCGGGGTCGAGCCCCGGCGACAAGACATTCTCGTCCTGGCAACGGATCTCTGTGAAGGGCGTAGGCGAAAAGCTTTCGTTTTCCATTCGAACTGCGAGAGAGGCAGACTGTTACACGGAGCTCTGAGAACAAAGCTGCACGCCTTAGGCTGGCTTGGGCAGAAGAAGCGTTCTCGAGCTCTTGGCTGCCCGCACACTGCTGGGTATGTGGCGCCCCTGCAGCGGCTTCTGGCCGCCGACAAGTGAAAGCGGAGCAAGGCGTGGGCGAGGGCGAGGGCGGTGAACGAAGCGGCTATGTGCCGTGCTTGTGTGCACCACGTTAGAGGCTATTAGGAGAGGAAGGTGGTTGACTCTCGCTTGCCTTCCCAAGTGCCCTTAGCAGTCGGAAGGAGTAAGCTGAAGCACTGCTGCTTGTGCTGCTCCTTGGTTCCCTTGCAGCCCGCTCTGAAAGCATTGGCGGTCACTTCTAGGCGCCGAGTTGCACACACACAGCACCACGCCAAGTGCCGCGGAGAAGGGAAATCCAGAGTGCAGCGAGGAGCTGGACGTGGCTTACGTGCAGTAAGGAGAATGTGAACCAAGGCACTGCCTCTTCAATCTGGCCGCCTCTGCTCTGGTAGCAACTTTTGCAAGTCGGCAAAGGGAGCCGCGAGTATGTAGAACGGAGGGCAGCTAGACGCCTAGTGTTACGCGCCCTTTCAGGGCTGCTGCCAGGGGGCTATTTAAGAGCGCCTTCTTCGTCCTCGCGTCCTTCTCGCTTCGCTCTAGCTGCATGTAGTACAGCACAGCGAAGGAGTGAAGACGGGCACTGCCCCAGCTTTTGCCCTGGCGTGCAACGGCTGTGTGCTGCTTTTCCAAGCAGCAAGAGCACTGAGAAGTGAAAGCGATTGTGAAGGAGCTCTTTGGCTGCTCGTGTGCTCTTCGCTGCACTGCGCCGCTCGCAAGCGGCTTCGTTCTTCGCCTTCTGCCGTCCGGCGAGAGCTGAACTCCAGCGGTCAGTTGCAGCTCTGCCCAACAGCGCGCTCTCAGTTCTGCGGACAAGCACGCCCTGTTGCCTTGGCTCCGTGTGCAAAGTCCCTAGCGAGCACTCACTCAGTGCAATGCACCCAGAAAGACGCTCTCGCTCGTCTTTCAAGGAGCGATTCCTAACAGCAGAAGCAGCAGAGGCACAAACTGGATGACGAGAAGGGACAATGTAGAACACGTCTCTGTCCTGGCACATTTTCGTGTGCGATATGTCCCTCCGGGTCTTCGGTCCTTGCGAAGCTCTATGTACTGCGAGCGCTGCTACTCGCAGCTGAGAAGGACCTTGGAGCTAGCGGCGAATTCGGAGAGCTCTTCGCTGCACTGCGCCGCTCGCAAGCGGCTTCGTTCTTCGCCTTCTGCCGTCCGGCGAGAGCTGAACTCCAGCGGTCAGTTGCAGCTCTGCCCAACAGCGCGCTCTCAGTTCTGCGGACAAGCACGCCCTGTTGCCTTGGCTCCGTGTGCAAAGTCCCTAGCGAGCACTCACTCAGTGCAATGCACCCAGAAAGACGCTCTCGCTCGTCTTTCAAGGAGCGATTCCTAACAGCAGAAGCAGCAGAGGCACAAACTGGATGACGAGAAGGGACAACGTAGAACACGTCTCTGTCCTGGCACATTTTCGTGTGCGAAATTTCCCTCCGGGTCTTCGGGCCTTGCGAAGCTCTGTGTACTGCGAGCGCTGCTACTCGCAGCTGAGGAGGACCGTGGAGCTGGCGGCGAATTCGGAGAGCTCTTCGCTGCACTGCGCCGCTCGCAAGCGGCTTCGTTCTTCGCCTTCTGCCGTCCGGCGAGAGCTGAACTCCAGCGGTCAGTTGCAGCTCTGCCCAACAGCGTGTTCTCAGTTCTGCGGGCAAGCACGCCCTCTTGCCTTGGCCCCGAGTGCAAAGTCCCGAGCGAGCACTCGACTCAGTGCAATGCACCCAGAAGGACGCTCTCGCTCGCCTTTCAAGGAGCGATTCCTAACAGCAGAAGCAGCAGAGGCACAAACTGCATGACGAGAAGGGACAACGTAGAACACGTCTCTGTCCTGGCACATTTTCGTGTGCGATACTTCCCTCCGGGTCTTCGGGCCTTGCGAAGCTCTGTGTACTGCGAGCGCTGCTACTCGCAGCTGAGGAGGACCGTGGAGCTGGCGGCGAATTCGGAGAGCTCTTCGCTGCACTGCGCCGCTCGCAAGCGGCTTCGTTCTTCGCCTTCTGCCGTCCGGCGAGAGCTGAACTCCAGCGGTCAGTTGCAGCTCTGCCCAACAGCGTGTTCTCAGTTCTGCGGGCAAGCACGCCCTCTTGCCTTGTCCCCGAGTGCAAAGTCCCGAGCGAGCACTCGACTCAGTGCAATGCACCCAGAAGGACGCTCTCGCTCGCCTTTCAAGGAGCGATTCCTAACAGCAGAAGCAGCAGAGGCACAAACTGCATGACAAGAAGGGACAACGTAGAACACGTCTCTGTCCTGGCACATTTTCGTGTGCGAAACTTCCCTCCGGGTCTTCGGGCCTTGCGAAGCTCTGTGTACTGCGAGCGCTGCTACTCGCAGCTGAGGAGGACCGTGGAGCTGGCGGCGAATTCGGAGAGCTCTTCGCTGCACTGCGCCGCTCGCAAGCGGCTTCGTTCTTCGCCTTCTGCCGTCCGGCGGGAGCTGAACTCCAGCGGTCAGCTGCAGCTCTGCCCAACAGCGTGTTCTCAGTTCTGCGGGCAAGCACGCCCTCTTGCCTTGGCCCCGAGAGCAAAGTCCCGAGCGAGCACTCGTCTCAGTGCAATGCACCCAGAAGGACGCTCTCGCTCGCCTTTCAAGGAGCGATTCCTAACAGCAGAAGCAGCAGAGGCACAAACTGCATGACGAGAAGGGACAACGTAGAACACGTCTCTGTCCTGGCACATTTTCGTGTGCGATACTTCCCTCCGGGTCTTCGGGCCTTGCGAAGCTCTGTGTACTGCGAGCGCTGCTACTCGCAGCTGAGAAGGACCGTGGAGCTGGCGGCGAATTCGGAGAGCTCTTCGCTGCACTGCGCCGCTCGCAAGCGGCTTCGTTCTTCGCCTTCTGCCGTCCGGCGAGAGCTGAACTCCAGCTGTCAGTTGCAGCTCTGCCCAACAGCGTGTTCTCAGTTCTGCGGGCAAGCACGCCCTCTTGCCTCGGCTCCGAGTGCAAAGTCCCGAGCGAGCACTCGACTCAGTGCAATGCACCCAGAAGGACGCTCTCGCTCGCCTTTCAAGGAGCGATTCCTAACAGCAGAAGCAGCAGAGGCACAAACTGCATGACGAGAAGGGACAACGTAGAACACGTCTCTGTCCTGGCACATTTTCGTGTGCGAAACTTCCCTCCGGGTCTTCGGGCCTTGCGAAGCTCTGTGTACTGCGAGCGCTGCTACTCGCAGCTGAGGAGGACCGTGGAGCTGGCGGCGAATTCGGAGAGCTCTTCGCTGCACTGCGCCGCTCGCAAGCGGCTTCGTTCTTCGCCTTCTGCCGTCCGGCGAGAGCTGAACTCCAGCTGTCAGTTGCAGCTCTGCCCAACAGCGTGTTCTCAGTTCTGCGGGCAAGCACGCCCTCTTGCCTTGGCCCCGAGTGCAAAGTCCCGAGCGAGCACTCGACTCAGTGCAATGCACCCAGAAGGACGCTCTCGCTCGCCTTTCAAGGAGCGATTCCTAACAGCAGAAGCAGCAGAGGCACAAACTGCATGACGAGAAGGGACAACGTAGAATACGTCTCTGTCCTGGCACATTTCCGTGTGCCATACTTCCCTCCGGGTCTTCGGGCCTTGCGAAGCTCTGTGTACTGCGAGCGCTGCTACTCGCAGCTGAGAAGGACCGTGGAGCTGGCGGCGAATTCGGAGAGCTCTTCGCTGCACTGCGCCGCTCGCAAGCGGCTTCGTTCTTCGCCTTCTGCCGTCCGGCGAGAGCTGAACTCCAGCGGTCAGTTGCAGCTCCGCCCAACAGCGTGTTCTCAGTTCTGCGGGCAAGCACGCCCTCTTGCCTTGGCCCCGAGTGCAAAGTCCCGAGCGAGCACTCGACTCAGTGCAATGCACCCAGAAGGACGCTCTCGCTCGTCTTTCAAGGAGCGATTCCTAACAGCAGAAGCAGCAGAGGCACAAACTGCATGACGAGAAGGGACAACGTAGAACACGTCTCTGTCCTGGCACATTTTCGTGTGCGATACTTCCCTCCGGGTCTTCGGGCTTTGCGAAGCTCTGTGTACTGCGAGCGCTGCTACTCGCAGCTGAGAAGGACCGTGGAGCTGGCGGCGAATTCGGAGAGCTCTTCGCTGCACTGCGCCGCTCGCAAGCGGCTTCGTTCTTCGCCTTCTGCCGTCCGGCGAGAGCTGAACTCCAGCGGTCAGTTGCAGCTCTGCCCAACAGCGTGTTCTCAGTTCTGCGGGCAAGCACGCCCTCTTGCCTTGACCCCGAGTGCAAAGTCCCGAGCGAGCACTCGACTCAGTGCAATGCACCCAGAAGGACGCTCTCGCTCGCCTTTCAAGGAGCGATTCCTAACAGCAGAAGCAGCAGAGGCACAAACTGCATGACGAGAAGGGACAACGTAGAACACGTCTCTGTCCTGGCACATTTTCGTGTGCGAAACTTCCCTCCGGGTCTTCGGGCCTTGCGAAGCTCTGTGTACTGCGAGCGCTGCTACTCGCAGCTGAGGAGGACCGTGGAGCTGGCGGCGAATTCGGAGAGCTCTTCGCTGCACTGCGCCGCTCGCAAGCGGCTTCGTTCTTCGCCTTCTGCCGTCCGGCGAGAGCTGAACTCCAGCGGTCAGTTGCAGCTCTGCCCAACAGCGTGTTCTCAGTTCTGCGGGCAAGCACGCCCTCTTGCCTTGGCCCCGAGAGCAAAGTCCCGAGCGAGCACTCGACTCAGTGCAATGCACCCAGAAGGACGCTCTCGCTCGCCTTTCAAGGAGCGATTCCTAACAGCAGAAGCAGCAGAGGCACAAACTGCATGACGAGAAGGGACAACGTAGAACACGTCTCTGTCCTGGCACATTTTCGTGTGCGATACTTCCCTCCGGGTCTTCGGGCCTTGCGAAGCTCTTTGTACTGCGAGCGCTGCTACTCGCAGCTGAGAAGGACCGTGGAGCTGGCGGCGAATTCGGAGAGCTCTTCGCTGCACTGCGCCGCTCGCAAGCGGCTTCGTTCTTCGCCTTCTGCCGTCCGGCGAGAGCTGAACTCCAGCTGTCAGTTGCAGCTCTGCCCAACAGCGTGTTCTCAGTTCTGCGGGCAAGCACGCCCTCTTGCCTTGTCCCCGAGTGCAAAGTCCCGAGCGAGCACTCGACTCAGTGCAATGCACCCAGAAGGACGCTCTCGCTCGCCTTTCAAGGAGCAATTCCTAACAGCAGAAGCAGCAGAGGCACAAACTGCATGACGAGAAGGGACAACGTAGAACACGTCTCTGTCCTGGCACATTTTCGTGTGCGATGCTTCCCTCCGGGTCTTCGGGCCTTGCGAAGCTCTGTGTACTGCGAGCGCTGCTACTCGCAGCTGAGGAGGACCGTGGAGCTGGCGGCGAATTCGGAGAGCTCTTCGCTGCACTGCGCCGCTCGCAAGCGGCTTCGTTCTTCGCCTTCTGCCGTCCGGCGAGAGCTGAACTCCAGCTGTCAGTTGCAGCTCTGCCCAACAGCGTGTTCTCAGTTCTGCGGGCAAGCACGTCCTCTTGCCTTGGCCCCGAGAGCAAAGTCCCGAGCGAGCACTCGACTCAGTGCAATGCACCCAGAAGGACGCTCTCGCTCGTCTTTCAAGGAGCGATTCCTAACAGCAGAAGCAGCAGAGGCACAAACTGGATGGCGAGAAGGGACAACGTAGAACACGTCTCTGTCCTGGCACATTGTCGTGTGCGATATGTCCCTCCGGGTCTTCGGTCCTTGCGAAGCTCTATGTACTGCGAGCGCAGCTACTTGCAGCTGAGAATGACCGCGGAGCTAGCAGCGAATTCGGAGAGCGCTAAGCACGAAGTCAAGAAGCGAGACGTGTCCCTGCAACGCGGTGCTAAGAGCAGCTTCCTCGCGGCGGGGGCGAGCCCCGGCCACAAGACATTCTCGTCCTGGCAACGGATCTCTGTGAAGGGCGTAGGCGAAAAGCTTTCGTTTTCCATTCGAACTGCGAGAGAGGCAGACTGTTACACGGAGCTCTGAGAACAAAGGTGCACGCCCTAGGCTGGCTTGGGCAGAAGAAGCGTTCTCGAGCTCTTGGCTGCCGGCACACTGCTGGGTATGTGGCGCCCCTGCAGCGGCTTCTGGCCGCCGGCAAGTGAAAGCGGAGCAAGGCGAGGGCGAGGGCGAGGGCGGTGAACGAAGCGGCTATGTGCTGTGCTTGTGTGCACCACGTTAGAGGCTACTAGGAGAGGAAGGTGGTTGACTCTCGCTTGCCTTCCCAAGTGCCCTTAGCAGTCGGAAGGAGCAAGCTGAAGCACTGCTGCTTGTGCTGCTCCTTGGTTCCCTTGCAGCCCGCTCTGAAAGCATTGGCGGTCACTTCTAGGCGCCGAGTTGCACACACACAGCACCACGCTAAGTGCCGCGGAGAAGGGAAATCCAGAGTGCAGCGAGGAGCTGGACGTGGCTTACGTTCAGTAAGGAAAAGGTGAACCTAAGCACTGCCTCTTCAATCTGGCCGCCTCTGCTCTGGTAGCAACTTTTGCAAGTCGGCAAAGGGAGCCGCGAGTATGTAGAACGGAGGGCAGCGAGACGCCGTGTGTTATGCGCCCTTTCAGGCCTCTGCCAGTAGGCTACTTTAAGAAGGCCTTCTACTTCCTCGCGTCCTTCTCGCTTCGCTCTAGCTGCATGGAGTACAGCACAGCGAAGGAGTGAAGACGGGCACTGCCCCAGCTTTTGCCCTGGCGTGCAACGGCTGTGTGCTGCTTTTCCAAGCAGCAAGAGCACTGAGAAGTGAAAGCGATTGTGAAGGAGCTCTTTGGCTGCTCGTGTGCTCTTCGCTGCACTGCGCCGCTCGCAAGCGGCTTCGTTCTTCGGCGTCTGCTGTCCGGAGAGAGCTGAACTGCAGCGGTCAGTTTCAGCTCTGCCCAACAGCGCGCTCTCAGTTCTGCGGACAAGCACGCCCTGTTGCCTTGGCTCCGAGTGCAAAGTCCCTAGCGAGCACTCACTCAGTGCAATGCACCCAGAAAGACGCTCTCGCTCGTCTTTCAAGGAGCGATTCCTAACAGCAGAAGCAGCAGAGGCACAAACTGGATGACGAGAAGGGACAATGTAGAACACGTCTCTGTCCTGGCACATTGTCGTGTGCGATACGTCCCTCCGGGTCTTCGGTCCTTGCGAAGCTCTATGTACTGCGAGCGCTGCTACTTGCAGCTGAGAAGGACCGCGGAACTAGCAGCGAATTCGGAGAGCGCTAAGCACGAAGTCAAGAAGCGAGACGTGTCCCTGCAACGCGGTGCTAATAGCAGCTTCCTCGCGGCGGGGTCGAGCCCCGGCGACAAGACATTCTCGTCCTGGCAACGGATCTCTGTGAAGGGCGTAGGCGAAAAGCTTTCGTTTTCCATTCGAACTGCGAGAGAGGCAGACTGTTACACGGAGCTCTGAGAACAAAGCTGCACGCCTTAGGCTGGCTTGGGCAGAAGAAGCGTTCTCGAGCTCTTGGCTGCCCGCACACTGCTGGGTATGTGGCGCCCCTGCAGCGGCTTCTGGCCGCCGACAAGTGAAAGCGGAGCAAGGCGTGGGCGAGGGCGAGGGCGGTGAACGAAGCGGCTATGTGCCGTGCTTGTGTGCACCACGTTAGAGGCTATTAGGAGAGGAAGGTGGTTGACTCTCGCTTGCCTTCCCAAGTGCCCTTAGCAGTCGGAAGGAGTAAGCTGAAGCACTGCTGCTTGTGCTGCTCCTTGGTTCCCTTGCAGCCCGCTCTGAAAGCATTGGCGGTCACTTCTAGGCGCCGAGTTGCACACACACAGCACCACGCCAAGTGCCGCGGAGAAGGGAAATCCAGAGTGCAGCGAGGAGCTGGACGTGGCTTACGTGCAGTAAGGAGAATGTGAACCAAGGCACTGCCTCTTCAATCTGGCCGCCTCTGCTCTGGTAGCAACTTTTGCAAGTCGGCAAAGGGAGCCGCGAGTATGTAGAACGGAGGGCAGCTAGACGCCTAGTGTTACGCGCCCTTTCAGGGCTGCTGCCAGGGGGCTATTTAAGAGCGCCTTCTTCGTCCTCGCGTCCTTCTCGCTTCGCTCTAGCTGCATGTAGTACAGCACAGCGAAGGAGTGAAGACGGGCACTGCCCCAGCTTTTGCCCTGGCGTGCAACGGCTGTGTGCTGCTTTTCCAAGCAGCAAGAGCACTGAGAAGTGAAAGCGATTGTGAAGGAGCTCTTTGGCTGCTCGTGTGCTCTTCGCTGCACTGCGCCGCTCGCAAGCGGCTTCGTTCTTCGCCTTCTGCCGTCCGGCGAGAGCTGAACTCCAGCGGTCAGTTGCAGCTCTGCCCAACAGCGCGCTCTCAGTTCTGCGGACAAGCACGCCCTGTTGCCTTGGCTCCGTGTGCAAAGTCCCTAGCGAGCACTCACTCAGTGCAATGCACCCAGAAAGACGCTCTCGCTCGTCTTTCAAGGAGCGATTCCTAACAGCAGAAGCAGCAGAGGCACAAACTGGATGACGAGAAGGGACAATGTAGAACACGTCTCTGTCCTGGCACATTTTCGTGTGCGATATGTCCCTCCGGGTCTTCGGTCCTTGCGAAGCTCTATGTACTGCGAGCGCTGCTACTCGCAGCTGAGAAGGACCTTGGAGCTAGCGGCGAATTCGGAGAGCTCTTCGCTGCACTGCGCCGCTCGCAAGCGGCTTCGTTCTTCGCCTTCTGCCGTCCGGCGAGAGCTGAACTCCAGCGGTCAGTTGCAGCTCTGCCCAACAGCGCGCTCTCAGTTCTGCGGACAAGCACGCCCTGTTGCCTTGGCTCCGTGTGCAAAGTCCCTAGCGAGCACTCACTCAGTGCAATGCACCCAGAAAGACGCTCTCGCTCGTCTTTCAAGGAGCGATTCCTAACAGCAGAAGCAGCAGAGGCACAAACTGGATGACGAGAAGGGACAATGTAGAACACGTCTCTGTCCTGGCACATTTTCGTGTGCGATATGTCCCTCCGGGTCTTCGGTCCTTGCGAAGCTCTATGTACTGCGAGCGCTGCTACTCGCAGCTGAGAAGGACCTTGGAGCTAGCGGCGAATTCGGAGAGCTCTTCGCTGCACTGCGCCGCTCGCAAGCGCCTTCGTTCTTCGCCTTCTGCCGTCCGGCGAGAGCTGAACTCCAGCGGTCAGTTGCAGCTCTGCCCAACAGCGTGTTCTCAGTTCTGCGGGCAAGTACGCCCTCTTGCCTTGACCCCGAGTGCAAAGTCCCGAGCGAGCACTCGACTCAGTGCAATGCACCCAGAAGGACGCTCTCGCTCGTCTTTCAAGGAGCGATTCCTAACAGCAGAAGCAGCAGAGGCACAAACTGCATGACGAGAAGGGACAACGTAGAACACGTCTCTGTCCTGGCACATTTTCGTGTGCGAAATTTCCCTCCGGGTCTTCGGGCCTTGCGAAGCTCTGTGTACTGCGAGCGCTGCTACTCGCAGCTGAGGAGGACCGTGGAGCTGGCGGCGAATTCGGAGAGCTCTTCGCTGCACTGCGCCGCTCGCAAGCGGCTTCGTTCTTCGCCTTCTGCCGTCCGGCGAGAGCTGAACTCCAGCGGTCAGTTGCAGCTCTGCCCAACAGCGTGTTCTCAGTTCTGCGGGCAAGCACGCCCTCTTGCCTTGGCCCCGAGTGCAAAGTCCCGAGCGAGCACTCGACTCAGTGCAATGCACCCAGAAGGACGCTCTCGCTCGCCTTTCAAGGAGCGATTCCTAACAGCAGAAGCAGCAGAGGCACAAACTGCATGACGAGAAGGGACAACGTAGAACACGTCTCTGTCCTGGCACATTTTCGTGTGCGATACTTCCCTCCGGGTCTTCGGGCCTTGCGAAGCTCTGTGTACTGCGAGCGCTGCTACTCGCAGCTGAGGAGGACCGTGGAGCTGGCGGCGAATTCGGAGAGCTCTTCGCTGCACTGCGCCGCTCGCAAGCGGCTTCGTTCTTCGCCTTCTGCCGTCCGGCGAGAGCTGAACTCCAGCGGTCAGTTGCAGCTCTGCCCAACAGCGTGTTCTCAGTTCTGCGGGCAAGCACGCCCTCTTGCCTTGTCCCCGAGTGCAAAGTCCCGAGCGAGCACTCGACTCAGTGCAATGCACCCAGAAGGACGCTCTCGCTCGCCTTTCAAGGAGCGATTCCTAACAGCAGAAGCAGCAGAGGCACAAACTGCATGACGAGAAGGGACAACGTAGAACACGTCTCTGTCCTGGCACATTTTCGTGTGCGAAACTTCCCTCCGGGTCTTCGGGCCTTGCGAAGCTCTGTGTACTGCGAGCGCTGCTACTCGCAGCTGAGGAGGACCGTGGAGCTGGCGGCGAATTCGGAGAGCTCTTCGCTGCACTGCGCCGCTCGCAAGCGGCTTCGTTCTTCGCCTTCTGCCGTCCGGCGAGAGCTGAACTCCAGCTGTCAGTTGCAGCTCTGCCCAACAGCGTGTTCTCAGTTCTGCGGGCAAGCACGCCCTCTTGCCTCGGCTCCGAGTGCAAAGTCCCGAGCGAGCACTCGACTCAGTGCAATGCACCCAGAAGGACGCTCTCGCTCGCCTTTCAAGGAGCGATTCCTAACAGCAGAAGCAGCAGAGGCACAAACTGCATGACGAGAAGGGACAACGTAGAACACGTCTCTGTCCTGGCACATTTTCGTGTGCGAAACTTCCCTCCGGGTCTTCGGGCCTTGCGAAGCTCTGTGTACTGCGAGCGCTGCTACTCGCAGCTGAGGAGGACCGTGGAGCTGGCGGCGAATTCGGAGAGCTCTTCGCTGCACTGCGCCGCTCGCAAGCGGCTTCGTTCTTCGCCTTCTGCCGTCCGGCGAGAGCTGAACTCCAGCTGTCAGTTGCAGCTCTGCCCAACAGCGTGTTCTCAGTTCTGCGGGCAAGCACGCCCTCTTGCCTTGGCCCCGAGTGCAAAGTCCCGAGCGAGCACTCGACTCAGTGCAATGCACCCAGAAGGACGCTCTCGCTCGCCTTTCAAGGAGCGATTCCTAACAGCAGAAGCAGCAGAGGCACAAACTGCATGACGAGAAGGGACAACGTAGAATACGTCTCTGTCCTGGCACATTTCCGTGTGCCATACTTCCCTCCGGGTCTTCGGGCCTTGCGAAGCTCTGTGTACTGCGAGCGCTGCTACTCGCAGCTGAGAAGGACCGTGGAGCTGGCGGCGAATTCGGAGAGCTCTTCGCTGCACTGCGCCGCTCGCAAGCGGCTTCGTTCTTCGCCTTCTGCCGTCCGGCGAGAGCTGAACTCCAGCGGTCAGTTGCAGCTCCGCCCAACAGCGTGTTCTCAGTTCTGCGGGCAAGCACGCCCTCTTGCCTTGGCCCCGAGTGCAAAGTCCCGAGCGAGCACTCGACTCAGTGCAATGCACCCAGAAGGACGCTCTCGCTCGTCTTTCAAGGAGCGATTCCTAACAGCAGAAGCAGCAGAGGCACAAACTGCATGACGAGAAGGGACAACGTAGAACACGTCTCTGTCCTGGCACATTTTCGTGTGCGATACTTCCCTCCGGGTCTTCGGGCTTTGCGAAGCTCTGTGTACTGCGAGCGCTGCTACTCGCAGCTGAGAAGGACCGTGGAGCTGGCGGCGAATTCGGAGAGCTCTTCGCTGCACTGCGCCGCTCGCAAGCGGCTTCGTTCTTCGCCTTCTGCCGTCCGGCGAGAGCTGAACTCCAGCGGTCAGTTGCAGCTCTGCCCAACAGCGTGTTCTCAGTTCTGCGGGCAAGCACGCCCTCTTGCCTTGACCCCGAGTGCAAAGTCCCGAGCGAGCACTCGACTCAGTGCAATGCACCCAGAAGGACGCTCTCGCTCGCCTTTCAAGGAGCGATTCCTAACAGCAGAAGCAGCAGAGGCACAAACTGCATGACGAGAAGGGACAACGTAGAACACGTCTCTGTCCTGGCACATTTTCGTGTGCGAAACTTCCCTCCGGGTCTTCGGGCCTTGCGAAGCTCTGTGTACTGCGAGCGCTGCTACTCGCAGCTGAGGAGGACCGTGGAGCTGGCGGCGAATTCGGAGAGCTCTTCGCTGCACTGCGCCGCTCGCAAG